>NW_027397079.1:35127512-35263574 GCF_003265705.2 Callorhinus ursinus | reverse complement strand
GCGCTGGGGATGACGCACTGGGGGGGGTCAGGATGATGTACTGGGGATGACGCACTGGGGGGGTCAGGATGACGCGCTGGGGGGCGTCAGGATGATACCCTGGGGGCGGTCAGGATGACGTGCTGGGGATGACGCGCTGGGGGGGGTCAGGATGATACCCTGGGGGGGTCAGGATGACGCACGGGGGGGGGGGTGGAAAGGACTCTAGGCTGGCCTGGCTCTGTGCCCATAAGACCCGGTGGCTCTGTGTTCCTCCACAGCTGGTCTTTTGGGGTGCTCCTGTGGGAAATCTTCACTCTGGGAGGCTCCCCATATCCTGGCGTGCCTGTGGAGGAGCTTTTCAAGCTGCTGAAGGAGGGTCATCGGATGGACAAGCCCAGTAACTGCACCAATGAGCTGTAAGCATGGGAAGACACCTGAGGTCCTGGGCCAGGTCCTGGGGGAAGAACGGAAGGAGAAAGGGGTTTAGCTTGATAAAGCAGCCCTGCCTGGTCCTTCCTGCCCTGACTCGACAATCCTCTCCCAGATACATGATGATGCGGGATTGCTGGCATGCAGTACCCTCTCAGAGACCTACCTTCAAGCAGCTGGTGGAAGACCTGGACCGCATTGTGGCCTTGACCTCCAACCAGGTGAGGCTGTCCTAGCCTAGACCTTCAGTCACCGTCCACGAGGCGCACCTCTGTGAGTGAGCACTGCCGCGGGGCGGAGAGTGCCGGACCTTTTGTCTCTCCTTGCACAGGAGTACCTGGACCTGTCCGTGCCCCTGGACCAGTACTCTCCGAGCTTTCCTGACACCCGAAGCTCCACCTGCTCCTCAGGGGAGGATTCTGTCTTCTCTCATGAGCCGTTGCCCGAGGAGCCCTGTCTGCCCCGACACCCAGCCCAGCTTGCCAATGGCGGACTCAAACGACGCTGACTAGCACCCCCGCCCCCCGTGCCCAGACTCCATCATCCACTGTATCCCTCACCCCCCACCCCTCCCTGCGAGACTCGCTGCCTTCCCCTTTGCCCCTTTCGTGCCGGCAGGAGCCAGCTGCCTTACCTGAGGCCTTCACCCCACGGAGTTCACCTCTCTTCCTCTTTCTCCTCACAACCTGCTTGTGTGAGAGAGGAGCAGAGAGGCAGGTACTTGCTCATGGCCACTTTGTCCGCTCCCCCTTGTTGGACCAAGACCCCTCCCCACCACCTCGGAGCAGTGCCTGGAGGGCTGGGGAGTGGGAGATGAGCAGGCGTGCGGGCAAGAGCTGACCCGAGCTTTCCTGTGTTGGTTTTGTCTGCTTCGGGGACCCGTAAGCCCGTGCTCTGGGGGCGGGGGCCTTGTCCTCAGGGCTGCAGCCATAGTGGGGGGGGGGGAGGTCAAGTGCTCCGGGCCTCGGCTGAGGGCAGCCTCTGCCGAGGGCAGCCTCTACCCCAGATAGATGGTGCCAGTGGCTTATTAATTCCGATACTAATTTGCTTTGCTGACCAAATACCTGGTACCAGAGGATGGGGAGGCAAAGGCTGGGAGCAGTGTCGTGACCCTGGGGCTCAGCCCCAAACTGGGGGCTTTGTACATAGCTATGAAGAAAACACAAAGTGTATAAATCTGAGTATATATTTACATGTCTTTTTAAAAGGGTCGTTACCAGAGATTTACCCACTGGGTAAGATGCTCCTGGTGGCTGGGAGGCATCAGTTGCTATATATTAAAAACAAAGAAAAAAGAAAAAAAAAAGGAAAATGTTTTTAAAAAGGTCATATATTTTTTGCTACTTTTGCTGTTTTATTTTTTTAAATTATGTTCTAAACCTATTTTCAGTTTAGGTCCCTCAATAAAAATTGCTGCTGCTTCATTTTTATATGGGCTGTGTGACAGGGGACAAGGGAGAGAATGTCAGCTGGAAAGGAGTGAGCCTCGTGGGCCCTGGGGCTATGTCTGTCCCCGAGGGCGCCCCAGCTCCCTGCACTTCCCTCGCAACTGCTCCCCCTCAGGTCCTGCCCCGGGACCTCCTCCGGGACAAACCTCCTACCGCTCGGAGGAGACGACTGTGTGCGGTGGGCAGGAACCTCAGTGCGCCCGAGGCTCTGGCCCCCTAGCCAAGGCTCCGCAGCCCTCAACCACAGATTGTTTCCTCAGAGGAAACTGGTGGGGTTGGGTGGGGTGGGAGGGTCAGAAGGGGGGCTGGGAGCCTACCTGGGAATAGCCAAAGGGTAGAGCTCGAGGGATTTAAAAGGAAAGCTACGGATTACGGGACCCAGGGCCTGCAGAAACTCAAACCCAGATACACATCTCCTCCTTCACGTGGGTGCGGTTTTGTCCGTACTTCTATGTGAGGGAAAACTTGTCACGTAAGATCAGTTTGACGTCCGGGCCCCTTGCTTCATGTCTCCCAGCTTACTCTGCTCATACTTCTCCCACCCCCCCATCCCACCATCCTTCCTGTGTCTGTGACCAGACTTCATGTGTTAGAACTATCGCAGATCTTGGCTTCCTATAGTTCTTCCAGGACAAACTCCACCCCATCCCCCAGGAAAGGGGAAAAATTCTCTGAATGTTTGGTGTTTGGCTGCTTGGAAATTTTCTTTCTCTGCCACCTGCTGGTGATCACTGCACTCAACACGTGGATTCCCTCCTCAGAACCTCAGCCCTGAAATTGCGAGTACTCCATCCCCGCCCCTAAAGCTTACTCTTTGCGGGATTACTGCGAAATACAGAAGAAAGTCGGATTCGCTTTCATTTCTGCAGGGCAAACAGGATTGCTGCTTTAAGTTTCCTTTCTGAGCTAGCTATTCGGGGGGGCAGCTGCAGTGTTGGCCGCTGTTGTAAAGTTCTCTCTTATCCTTGTGTCTCTCTGTAAATATGCGTCTGTCAACATATTACAGTTTGTGTTTGTGTTTAAAGAAGGCATAACTTGGTGAACAGAGCCAGGAAATGAATTTCTGCTCTTAAAATCATTTGCTTTGAGACCTTAGAGTGGTGTCTTTCCTTGTAAAATACTGATGCTCACTTCCTCCTCAGCTCTCCCTTGAAGCTATGTTGTGTGAGTGGATGGAGGATCTATAAAGCGCTTTTAACATGCCTTCGGGAAAGGTGCTGGAGAACTACAAGGCACTGTTACTATAACCGTGATGTCCTTGCTGTTACTACTCCGATCGCCCACAAATTTCCCCAGAGACTGAGCTGGCTGTCAAATAAAAGATAGTAAAATTGACCTGAGGGAAAATGAAATGGCCATTTTACTTAGATAACCAGATTGGGTCTCCTGAGGAAAGGAATCCAGTTTATCTAATGAAGACGTCGTGCTGTCAAGGCACTGAATCTGTCTGGTTTCGGAGGGTTAAAAGATTAGGGCCTGGGATCATCACACCATTAATCAATACTGCCTTTCCACCTTATTTCTAATTGCCATAGACTGGGGATCATCAGTCCCTTGGCACCACTAATGTACTGTATTGATCCTCAAGTAAGAAAGATTGAACCCCAGATGAAGCAAGAAATCTGTCTCCATGACAGTGAAGCCGCTGTGCCTGTCAGCCGCCACGGGGGGGCGCCAGCAGGCCAAGGTCTCTGTCAACGTCGGCGGGGGCGGGGATGATGCGCCAATCTGCTTCGGAGCTCCATTAGTCTGACCTTACCTACTGTGAACTAACTGGCGGTGACTGGGAAATCTTTAGCCTGGGCTTTAGCGTTACAGCGTATTTATTTGATGTCACCAACGTGACTGGTATTGTAATGACTGAAGTACAGACTTAGACGTGGCACAGGTGTGGGGTCCATAAATGCCAAGCTCCACCAACACCTCCGTGTTGTAGCAAAACTCTTACGTGTGAGATGCAGGCCAAATCTGACATCACCACTGAGGCCTGATTTTAGAAGCTGCCTAAAACCACACCCAGTGAGGAGATGAGTAGTTGGCACAGCGAAGGCCTAGGCATCTGCAAGGAAGGAGAAAGCTCTGTAGCAAGCTGGCGTAGCCCCCCACCCCACTCAGCTGGGGAGAGCCAGGGAGACGGAAGGTCAGCAAGAACCCAGCTGTTCAGGAAGATTCAGTCTGGGGCAAGTTCTCTCCAGGTTGGCACCTAAGAGCACTCAGGGCCACGTATACGACACTGCCTCCCAGATGTTTGTGTTGGAGCATAAAAGTGACATTTAATGAACATGCTGCCAACAATGGCCTCGTCTCTTGTTACTCATGGAGGGCTGGGGTTGGTGGTGTGCTGGAGCTGATGGTGCACACCTCTTCCTGACTCTTCAGTGACCTGTTGGCAGCTTGAAGTCAAATGCTACCAATCAGGACACTTCCTGTCCCCCAACCAGAGCTGGTAATCGTTTACCAGAACACCACTATCTCCGTTTCAGCACGGGCCTAGATGTAACAAACCTATAGAGCCCAACAGCCAAGAGCTCTAGGTGATGAGACCAAAGAGACATCCTAGACTTCTCTGAGCTACTATCCTAAGAATGGGAAGAGGGGTATGTCCAGTGTCTTAGATGCCTAGATGTAGAAAAAAGTGGGTGAGGGCCAGCTGGGGCCAGAAGTGACCAGGGGCCCCTTGCCCCAACCATTCCCACTCTGCCTTGTAAGGAAAACCAGAACTGTAGAACAGCCCAGTAGTACTTAATGAATCATTCAGCAAAAACAGGATTGAACAAGTTAAGTAGCTAAGCCCTTGCCCACATTCAACACTTGAAATGTGAGCTAATTAAAATAAACACCCATCGTTTTAAAAATGGGAGGATTTATTGTGAATCACCTTGCTAGGCCAATGGCGAGATCCACTGAATGCTGCGTAGTAGGGATTCATCATTCTCGAGGAACTGGAGTTCGTTAGCAGGCCAGGGTCGGGCTTTTCCTCAAGGTGGAGAGGAGGCTTAAAAAACATTGTAAAGTACAGATCCTTGCTGGGAAGCGCCAACGACAGTCCTCCCTTGGGTGACCCCAGAGAGGGAGACTGGGGTTGTGCTTGGCTTAAATGACTCCGCTCTAACTGCTTTCAATTTCACAGCGAGCAGAGAAGACCCAATTTCATCACCCACAAGCCAAAATATCTTCTTTCTAAGCACTGCCCAAGGGAAGAGGGCTGTTGGTCAGCTGCATGGCAATGTATTATGTTAAGTTTTCTCAGGACTGACCATCCTGAAAACACCGAACATAAGGATCTGAACATAATACTCTACTTGGTCACAAAAGGGATTCTATCAGACTTTAACCACCCTGATGACTAACAAATGGTGTTTGTGAAAGACAAACATCAGGAAAACATACACCCAGCACAGACAAATGGTTAAGTCCTAAACCCTTAATTATGTTTCCTGGCAAAATGGTGGCTAATGAAAGCCCCGCGTGCTGGAGTAGTGGCAGCCTCCCAGATCCTGCAGCCTCCGCAGGCCCCAAGGTGGGGGGGGCCTCCCAACAGCCAAGCACCAGCCAGGCCTTGCTGATCACCAGTCTGCCAAGCTCCCCGTTTTCTTCTCCCCAAAGCTGCTTCTTCAGGTCCAGAAAGGCATTACCGGGGCGTACCTCCATTCCATCCCATTAAGGTGCTTTGCTTCCAGGGCACTATTCCTACTGATGGATCCCTGAAAAAGTTAGGTGGTCTCACAACGGTTTTGGAGTTTCCCAGTCCTTACGGGGGAATCTAAGGTGCCAGGCTGATTCCATTATGAAAAGAAAAAAAAAAATTCCTCCCTTAAAGGACATACACAGGAATACGAAGCTGTTCAAAAATAACATGGGGAGGGGGCTTTACACACAGTTTGGTGGGATGACATCATGGTACAGAGGAAGTTGGCTTTGCAATTATATTTCTAAATGGTCTGAACTTGGTCTCACTGCTGACATCATCTGGAACGGTTACAAGGCCTCAAAGGCCTGCCCCAAGGACGACATGGCTGATCCTCTGCTTAAACCAGACACAGAGCGTCTGAGCTGGGCAGTCCTGTATGGATGCCACCACTGCGGGCAGGAAGCTGACGACAGTGAGCTTCATCCTCCACTGGTCCTTATGCTCCTTTTGAACTCGCCTTGCTGTTCTGTGTTGTCTTTTGTGGTCTGGCCTGGAGCGTCTAGGTACAAGACGTAAGGACTTTAGGTACTGCCCACAGTGAGATGTGGAAGCCCCTCAGGAATCCCTTTTCTATTTTCTTGATCAAATAATGACAGACCACAAAGTCAAATCCAAGTATGCAACTCACCTCGATAATAAAAATTAAGACGACCTGCCAGCCAGGACCCTAGGTGTCCACCCCTGGGCATCTGCGTGTTAGCCAGCTCTCTTCCTCGGCCCTCAGGGGCCAGTAGAGCCGGTCGAACTCTCCCATGACCCCCCTGCCCCAAATTCTTTCATCCAAACGGGAAAAGCGGATAGATAAGTAATTTCTTATTTACATACATTTCTCCTAAGATTTAAATTGCTTTCCTGCTAGTATTTCCTGACATTTGAAGCCTGTGTGAAATACACAACATATGGGGACTATTTCCATCTGGCACAAAAGAAAATAAGAATCTGCCTATATTGTAATTAGCTTCTAGACTTCACATGTTTAGGCCTCATCCACGCCTGCATTGGTTGATAAGTTGGGGTTTTTTTGGGGGGGAGGTCTGCTTTTGGATAATTGAGTTTTAAAAAACGTAGTGGTTATAAAACGACAAAAGTTCAGCCTACAACTTCCTGTTTGGATGACAGGAAGAAGCGTGCGGTGTTTTGCAATAGTAACAACTCTAGATTCTCACTGCCCTTAAAAATAACTAGAGATGAAATGTGTTCTTTTTTCAGATACTTACAGCTTCTTTAGCAGAAGTGATGGGTCCTTTAGGTAATGGGATAGGCGTTGATGGTGTTATGGGAGATGAGGGAACGGGTGGCAGCTGTATAAATTCTTCATCCTTGAACAGCAAAACTGAGAGTTGGGTTACTGATTTAAAACAAAATGGGTATTAGATCTATAGTCACACTGCCATGACCACCAGGAGCGTGAAACAACCACATCTTCCGGCACAGGGTTCAAGAGGCTAAATCTGGAACCTAATTACATAGAGCCAAATGTTGACCTTTTTAAGAAACAGATCTGATAGTACAATAAATAGTCCTGATTAAATAACACCATTGTATTGAAATTCAGTTTCACTAAGAGAGTTAAAAATGGATAAATTAACTTATTTTCATTTTTAAACCTAATTAATCAAATGAAAAGTAAAAATCTAACCTTAGTTCCCTTCAGTGAAGGTGCTAAATCCACCAGCGTCTCTTTAGATTCAGAAGTATGTGATTCCACAGGAATATTTGGTTTTGGAGACTAGGAAGAGAAGTATTTTATAAGAACATCAGCTTTCTGCTATTCCTGAAACTCAAAAGCATTTTTACAGTAGTTAATGCTTTCTAGCACAACTTGCTTTCCACTCACTAAATCCCTAACTTCTTCCAACTATGCCCTTTAGGAGAACGTATGAAATATGTCCCTGAAGGAACAACTTAGTATTATTTATCTTGGAGTTTTGAGCTCCCTACATACAAAAGTTGCACTCTAATGAGATTCTAGTATTAAAACTCCTCGGTCTGGGCGCTTGGCTAGCTCAGTCGGTGGAGCATGCAACTCTTGGTCTCAGGGTTGTGAGTTCGAGTCCAGTGTTGGGTGTAGAGATTACTTAAAAAATAAATTAAAAAAAGTCCTCAGCCATTAATAAGCTCCTGATTTGCCAATTCTAGTCCTGTTTTCAGTCTGACAAAAGAAGGTTGCCTTTTCTCAATTACTCATCAGCTTCTAATAGCACTGATATAACCTACTCAAAATTAACATCTTTATCATTTTTGGTATCTAATAATAAATAAGTTTGTCTGATTTATTAAAATGGTAGGTGCTGCTTAATAGAAGCTCCTGCAACATGAGGAAAATGGAAGATATGGTATTTTGAGAATAGCTAGCTAACCTATCTTCAAGAATTATAATTAGATTTGAAAAGTAAATATGTCACTGCTCTTTGGAACTAAGTAATTGCTTTGTGTACTTGGGAGGGAAAAGAGCTACATATATCCAAAATTAAAGTATATTTAACTTGATGTCTGTAAATTCTTTACTGAACCTAGCATGCTACTTATTCTCATTTTGTATATATGGAAAAAGGAAGTTTTAAAACATGGTTTAAAAAAAAAAGCAACCAATAAAATGCCTAGGAGCTTGTCATTTTGTCCTTAATTTCTAGGTCTTCTTTTTTTAAGATTTTTTATTTATTCATCTGAGACAGAGAGATACAGAGAGAGAGAGAGAGCATGAGCAGGGGGAGAGGCAGACGGAGAGGGAGAAGCAGACTCCCCCTTAATTTCTAGGTCTTTCTCAAACATTCCAAAAAGCAACATCTGGCTAAAGTGTTTATGCCCCTCTAGAATAATTCCGAGAACACAAATTTAGCTCTGAGATATTGTGCTACTCCAAGATTTCCTTGCTCCTGAAAGCAGTCTAAGAATGACAAATTTGGTCTGTCTTAAAGACCAAAGATAGAGTAAGAACCAGGTAGGCTGCCTTTTAGAAGATGGTCTGGGTTCCAAAATTCCTCCCACTCTCCCTAGAATCCTTCCCAAAGCCCAAATCTGATTAGTCTCTGGAAATGTGGGAAGGCAAAGCACAAGGGTGTTCCCTGGAGTACATTTGTCACGCTGGACTTCATATCATTTCCCTTGGCTTATCCAAGGAATCACTAGCATAACTAAATTAAAAATGATGGGTCCCCACTTCAGAGAACTTAGTTTCATCTACTAAACCACATGTGCAGCATCTTCCACAATGGTCTCTCCTTTCTCACTCATGCAGATTCTGACTTAGACATGAAGCCACAAAGTAGAGAAGTGAGAGGCCCCTTCTGACCAGAGCAAGATGCTCTAGTGATTGGGCTAATCCTGGGTTTTTTGGTAAAATGCCAGGAGGGGAAAAAAAAGGCTGCTGAATTAAAGGCAACAAAAAATGATTAAGGAAAGGAGTGGAAGAAAGACAAAAAGTTTATATTCTAGATTGGCCTTTCACCGCTTCAAAATTAATAGGAATCTGGACAAATGAAATAGACACGAAAGAAGAGGAACCACTCAGTTTCAGAAGAGCAAGAGTCTGCTAATGAAGGCTAAATAGTTAAGGAGAAAGAATAAACTGGATTCCTAAATCAAGCTGGAACAGACAGTAAGAGCCCTATAGCTAGAGTTAGTTTTAGCAATTTTAATTTTTGTATGGAATTTTTTTTTAAAGATTTTATTTATTTATTTGAGAGAGAGAGAATGAGAGATAGAGAGCATGAGAGGGAAGAGGGTCAGAGGGAGAAGCAGACTCCCTGCTGAGCAGGGAGCCTGATGTGGGACTCGATCCCAGGACCCCAGGATCATGACCTGAGCCGAAGGCAGTCGCTTAACCAACTGAGCCACCCAGGCACCCTGTATGGAATTTTTTAAAGATTTTAAAGCACACTGGACCAAATGCCAAAAGATATTCCAAAAGAAATGTCTACCTTAACTGCAAGAGGAAATAAGACATTTGTGGAGAGGCCCCAGTTAAGGAAATCTAGACCCTGGGCACTCACCTCCCCGCTTAGTGGTATTTCAATGGGCTTTGGCTTCACATCTATCAGGTAGAAGGTTCGTGACAGAAGCAACAGAGAAGGAGGGACGTTCTCCTTCAGGTGGAGGTCCTGCCACTGGAGAATGGAAGGAGAATAAAACAGGACAGAACCCCAGCATGTTAGAACTGGACATGACCCACCGTCACCGACTGATTCCCTGGTTTCACAGCTTCCCCAGGCACATGCTGGGAACCAGCAGCAGGACAAGGATGAGAACACTCGTCTCCTGGCTTCGGCACCAGTGGCTGTAGTCTGCATCCCCCCTCACAAAAGTGGGATCCTCTGAGTTGGAGAGGGAGAGTTCCGGTCACCTCTCAAACCGACTGTGGATCAAAGGAGCTAAGTATCTTCTCTTAGACACAGAGCAGATAAGGGGAAAGACTAAGACTCACTCATAACCAAAGAAATAAACATTAAAATGAGAATGAGTGTAATTTTCAAGTATCAAACTGGCCAAACTTTTAAAAAAATAAATACATAGATATATACATAGATGATAGATAGATGATAGATAGATAGATGGATAATACCTGACAAAAGACAAAATTCAAGAAGTAAATAAAATATAATCAGTTACAATAAGCCTGCCTTCTACTCCTATCCTTTAACTACCCTGTTTCCCTCCCTAGAAGCAACCACTGTTACCAGTTCCTTATACAATCCTCAGAGATATCCTGTGCACATACGAACACACGTTTGTATGTTTTTTATCTTCACATAAAGGGCGATATATACACACTGTTCTGTCCTTTGCTTTTCTTCACTGAAATGTCTTGGACATTGATTCATACCCATAGCTGTAGAGCTGCCTCCTTTTTAACCATCTGTAAACGATTCCATTGTTGCACGGAAAGGCCATAATTTGATTATTCTCCTATTTATGAACTTTAGGCTGTTTCCAATCTTTTGCTATTATAAATGGTGCTGCAGTGGATAATCTTTTTTTTTTTTTTAAAGATTTTATTTATTTGACAGAGAGGGACACAGCGAGAGAGGGAACACAAGCAAGGGGAGTGGGAGAGGGAGAAGCAGGCTTCCCGAGGAGCAGGGAGCCCGATGCGGGGCTTGATCCTGGGAACCCGGGATCATGACCTGAGCCGAAGGCAGATGCTTAACAACTGAGCCACCCAGGCACCCCTGCAATGGATAATCTTATAGATATGTCATATTGCACAAGTGAAATTTCTAGGTCAAAGTGAATACATTTTTAAATTTTAAATTTTGAAAGATTTCATGGAGGTTTTTATCAGCAATGCATGAGTGCCCCTCTCCCCAACCCTCAACAACACAGTGTGTTATCAAACTGATCTTTGCCAATGTAACAGGTGAATGTGACATCTCATAGTTTTAATTTATCTTATTATGAAGTTAAGATGTTTCATATGATTATCATCTTAGAGTTTCCTTTCTATGAAATGCCTGCCTGTATCCTAACAGGAATTTCTGAATAATACATAGTGCCGAATATCATATTGTTGGATTAGTATCCTCACTCCTTGGTGGGAAAAATGATACACTCTTCCAAGAAAGCTATTGGACAGTATGAACCCACTTAATGCTCTATGTTCAAGATGTAAATGATTTTAAGAACCCTTCTCTACAATGTGTTCATCTTCCAGCAGAGCAGGTCCAACAGCTAAAAGGAAATAGCTACCTGACATGGTTTCAAAGTCACAACAGTGGCTCCTATTCCAAAATAATTTGTGTATACTTTATAGCATTTCTTACAGTTGCAAGAATGAGAATTTTAATAGGAGTTACTGCTTTGTTTGAAAACACTGATGCTCTGGGGTGCCTGTGACTCCGTCGGTCAAGCGTCCGACTCTTGGTTTTGGCTCGGGTCATGATCTCATGGGTCGTGGGATCAAGGTGGGAGCCCCGCCTTGAGGCCCACATCTAGCTCCGTGCTCAGCGGGGAGTCTGCTTAAGATTCTCTCCCCCGCCCCTCCCCCAACTCATGTGTGCACATGTTCTCTCTCTAAAATAATCTTGAAAAAAAAAAAAGATTTGATGCTCTTAGTTAAAATATGTTGTCAGTGGGAAAATATTAAACATCTGTTGCCAAAGCTAACACTTTGCATTGGCTTGGGGTACTAATTGGAAAGTAGTCCCAGGTGAGCCCTCAGGGCAAGGCTCAGACCTCCAGATGGATTCATACAGGACAGGCCTTGGATTTGAGGTTTTGTCTGGGGCCCTTAAAATACCTGGAGTATGCAAAATTCTAAGGTGGTCCCAAGATTCCTGGTCCCTAGTGTACCCACACCTTCTCCCAGTTATTCAGACACGAATCTAGGTGCTGCTGTGAGGGATTTTGCAGAAATAATTAGGGTTGCGAGTCAGTAGATCTGAAAGCAGGAAGTTATCTGAGTAGGTCTCACCTAATCACGTGAAGCCTTTAAATCTGGAGCCAGAGGTCAAAAAGGGGAAGTCTGAGATGTGAAGCCTTTGGGAGGCCTCGTGTGTGAGAAGGTCTCTCCTTTGCTGGCTTTGCAGATGGACGGGGCCTAGAGGTGAGGAATGCAGGGGGCCTGCAGGGCTGAGGAGCCTGGGGCTGACAGCCAGTGAGGAAATGGGACCTCAGTCCTACAGCTGCAAGATACTAAACTCAGCCAACAAACTGAATCAGCCTGGAAATGGAGACTTCCCCCAGAGCCTCCAGATAAAACACAGCCTGCACTTCTGACAGAACTTGTAAGCTAATAAACCACTAAGTTTGTTGTAGTTGTTTAAGCAGCAATAGATTCGAAGGGGTACATGCACCCTGATGTTTATAGCAGCATTATCAATAATAACCAAATTATGGAAAGAGCCCAGATGTCCATCAACTGATGAATGGATAAAGATGTGGTGTGTGTGTATACACACACACACACACACACAAATGGAATATTACTCAGCCATCAGAAAGAATGCAGTGACATGGATGGAGCTGGAGTGTATTATACTAAGTGAAATAAGTCAGAGAAAGACAAACACCCTATGATCTCACTCATATGTGGAATTTAACAAAGAAAACAGATGAACATACAGGAAGGGGGAGAAAGGAGAGAGAGAAACAAACCATAAGGGACTCTTAAGGATAGAGAACAAACTGAGGGTTGTTGGAGGGAGGTGGGAGGCGGGATGGGCTAGATGGGGGATGGGTCTGAGGGGGGCACTTGTTGTGACGAGCACTGGGTATGGTACGTCAGTGATGAATCACTGAATTCTACGCCAGAAACCAATATTGCAGTGTATGTCAAGTAAGTGAAATTTAAACTTAAAAAAGAAAGAAAACTAATAGAGTACCCTGTCTCCATCAAAAATAAATCTAGCTTCTTCAGCATCCCACTGCTCAATTAAAGAAGGCAAATTAGGTGGGATGGCTCGCCTGAAAAGTAGAAATCACAGTGAGGTCTACAAATTGCAGGGGACAGAGTTCTAGTGAAAAGGGCCCAGGAAAGCTGCAACTTGCCTCTGTGAGCTGCTGTCTCAGTTGTTCCTCAGTGAGACCCAGGGATCTCATCCCCCGGGCCCTGCAGGCAGCTTGCAGTTCTGACACGCTCAAAGCACTCACCCCTTCTCTGGCAATTACCTGAAAGCAACGTAAGGAATGTCATTGGATCTCCTGGTTCCAATTTTACTGAATCCTACATTCCAACAAATCAGGGGCAACACCAAATCTGATGCTTTCACATCGGATTGTCCTCTCGCTGACTAAAGGGGCAGCAGCTGAAAATGAGGGGAATCCTGCCAACCGGTATTAATAATATCAGAAGTAGTCATGTAACTCCTCCCCAACACTTTGTCACCAGAGTGATCCTCTTCCCTCTTGATGTGCCTTTCCCCTTCATGGCAGCTTCAGGATTCACTAGAAAATATCCCACTTGAGAAGCTTCCAGTGTACCATTAGCTGGATGTCCCAGGATCGCTCTTCCCCTACCAACCCCCTACCTCCATCTGGGAATGGCCCTAACTCGGGTCCACCAAATTCGCTCGATACATAACACGGTTTCTGCTTGGTGTGACCCAAAACTAGGGTACTTCTGGGACCAGTTTTGTTTATTCCAAAATTCTGAAAGCAACAGCTGAAATCTAATGAGACCACAGGGATCATGCTTTCTCCGTTCCGGGAATCCTGCTCCCTCAGGCAGAATGCTCTAAAGCAGCTGATTCTGACTCAAGAAACATTCTTTCCATTTTTTAAGGAGTCTAATTAGTAGTTATGATGCCTTTCCTCCATCAGATGTTTAGGCTCGGCTCTCCCTCCCTGCATTACGCCTTGCCACCCCTCCTTATCAGGCCAACTCACCCAGCAGAATATTTACTTTGGCACCAGCTCTGAGGAAGGGGAGCTGAGGTGTGAGAGTAGAGCACTGTCCTTAGCAATGGAAGACTTAGGAACCTCCTGGCGGCTGTTCCTTCCTAGTGGGTCCTAACTGATGTAGATTACTAAATCGCTAACTGCTTATGAGGGCACTCTCCAGAAAATGCGTCAGAGTACGACAAACAACTCCTAAAATGAGTAATCTGGGTTCAGATTGTCATGGTAATGATTGTTTAAACCACTCAATGGTTTGCCAGAACCCATCTACGAGCAGATCTAGGAGAAGATACTGCACTTTATCACAAAGCCACCCTAAGGGATCTCCCAAGCCTTGCTAATTCCCCATGGCTACAGTTCAGCTCTTACTTCATCATCTCCTTTTATAGACTTTAGTTTCATCAGAAGTTGAAAGCGGAGCAAATTGTTGGTTCCAAAGGACTGCAACTCTAGAAGCTTGCAGAGGGCAACCAGCTGAGGTCGATCTAGGTGCTCCAGGGTTAGCTGATCTTCAAATAGCTTGGAAAAGCGAACTATCTCCTTTGTGCTGGGCTTGTGGCCTGTCTGGACCTAGGCAGTGGGACAAAGATGCTAATTAAAATGTATTTCATAGGGCTCCGGGGGTGGCTCAGTCGGTGGAGCATTTGGCTCAGGTCATGATCTCATGGGTCGTGGGATGGAGCCCCACTTTGGGCTCTGAGCTCAGAGGGGAGTCTGCTTGAGACTCTCTCTCCCTCTCCCTCTGCCCCTCCCCCCACACACTTACACTCTCTCCCTCTCTAAAATAAATAAATAGATCTTTTTTAAAAATTATAAAATGTATTTCTTAGTTCAACTTTCCCTGTAGACTATTTGAAAGACATATCAAAGCATATTAACAGACTCTATCTTATGTCTGGAAATAGGCCCTGTGGTACCAAGAGGCATCAAGAAGTCTGTTCAAGTCAGCCTAAGTCAACTGAAAAATCAGGAGTAGTTCAAAAGTTTGGCTCTAAATCTACAGTTCTTTCCAAAAAGTTATCAACGTCTTCAGTACATGACTGCTTTAAGGTAGGTTTTTCCACACACTACTATAAATGTTTGCAGTATTGTATGTGTATAACTCAGATATTTGCAGTCAGAGACTGTGAACAATTTGGAAGATCCATGATGACCTGAATTTTTCATATAACCACCAGCCTAGAAGTTGTTTGGTGTTACACAAGAGACTGACACCTGTTTGACATAGGATGAGAACTGTACGGAGGCATCTCCCAGCTTGGCCCTGTTCCTCCTTGCCATTTCTGTAATCGTTTCTTGAAGAAATTTTGCTAGTTCCAACTTTGCAGCCATTTTCTTTTTCTGTTTTTCCTCCTTAATAACAGAAGAGGAGAAAGTTAATCAATCCTTCATGATTACAGCCTCATAGATAAAGACGAGAGGAAAAGAATTGTCACTTTGTTATTGTTCATCCCTATTTTGCATGTTAATATTATTTTCAGACCTAGTTAAATGGGTTTTGTGAAAACCAGAACAAATAAAAAGTAGCCTCTATTTGCAACTTGACTCCTTAATTTTACCTTTTATTTCTTACTAATACAATGACCATAATTATTTGATAGATCTAAAATATCCCCTCAGTGGAAGGCTTTGTCATTATTTAGAATGAGATACTATCTCTTAAGCTGGTATAAACCATCTAGGCTGCTAGTTGAGCCAGCCCCTGGTCCCAGAGTGGTCCCAGATTTTGTGTGGGCCACAAACAAAGAAAACTAGGACATTAACTCTATGCTAGAGTAGCATATAGCTTCAGTACAAAACAGATACAATTAATTATAATATACCGACCTAAGTGTTATAACAGATCTGAACAAAGCACTACACAAAAGAGAATTAAATGTACTTTTTTTTTTTTTTTTTTTTTTTTTTTTTTAAGCAATCTCTACTCCCAAGGTGGGGCTTCAGCTCACAGTCCTGAGATCAGGAGTTGCATGCTCTACCGACTGAGCCAGCCAGGTGCTGGCTAAATGTATACTCTTAAGACACGATGTGAACGCGTACTTCTAAATCCTCATTCATTATCAGAAATGCCGTGCGGTAGCATTTTCAAAATAACCAGTCAGGGGCGCCTGGGTGGCACAGTCAGTTAAGCATCCGACTCTTGGTTTCGGCTCAGGTCGTGATCTCAGGGTCGTGAGACTGAGCCCTGCATCAGGCTCCATGCTCTGTGCAGAGTCCGCCTGGGATTCTCTCTCCCTCTCCCTCTGCCCCTCTGGCTCATGTGCTTGCTCGCTCTCTCTGTCTCTCTCTCAAATAGATAAATCTTTAAAAAAATAATAACCATGGTCAGGACTCAGGGGGATGGAGAGGAATAGGCTTCTCTCTCCATTTTTTTAAGTTGCCCAAGGGATTCTAATGATCAGTCAATCACAGCAATCATGAATTTTCAGAAAAATCTTAAAAGACTCAACCAAAAAAAAAAATCACACAACGGCAATGGCAATACCATCATTAGAACCCACTTAGTCATCCATTCCCTACATCCATATCCATCCATCTATTCATTTATTTATTGAGGATCTACCTTGTACTAGGTGCTGGGGATAAAATGAGCGAAAACAGATAAGAATTCCTGCCCTCATGGAACTTCTGGTCTAATGGGAAAGACAAACATTAGTGACTAATGATAATCCAGTAATTCCACAAATTACAGTATAGCAGATAAGTACTACAAAAGAGAAACGCATGGGTGCTCTGATCTGATGTAAATACAAAGTCCTGCTTCCTCCCACTCTGCCTCCCACAACCTCCTCCCCTCCACCACACCTATCTCTCTCTCATTTTCTCATTTGTTTTAGTCCATGGGAAAGAAAGAGAGAGAACGTATTTTCTGAAACTGTGGCCATGGTGTGTATGTACTATATCTGGGGAATGAGCAGCGTTGAGGAAAGAGGAATCTTTAGATAAATCACGTTCTTTATTCCCCCCATCTTCCTGCATTCACGAACACACTCCTTGGAATCCCATGGTATTAACTCTAGGTCCTGATTACCTTACATGTAAGTAAACTAAACCACTGCCAGTCAGATATTGCAATTTGATTCTACCCTTTACATGTGTCTCTAATGTATCTTCAAATTTTTATTCCTAATGCCGCTTTCATAATTTAATCCTTTCTCTCCTGCGCTGCTGTAAGAGCATGCCAGCCAATTTCCCTCCTTTGGCTCTGCCCTCGTCAATTCTTTTAGCCAGCAATACCATTTTTTTCTAAAATCTAGATCTAACCGTATTACCCACCCTCTGCTTAAATTTACATTCCATTATTCACCCTGGTCAAAAGCAAAGTCTAAATTCCTTAGAGTGGTAGACACTTTCCAACCTGACCCCAACACATCACTTTTGTCTCATCTCCCATCATTGATCCCCTTGTATTCCCTGCTCCAACCACAAAGAAGCGCTCAGTGTCTCAGATTATGTGATACTCTTTCACACAAGTAAGCCATTTTAAATGCTATTCTTTCTATCCAGAAAGCCTTTCAAATGCTGTGGCAAACTTCTACCACTCTTCTAGTCTTGGCTGCATAGTTACCTCTTCTAGGAAACATTTCCCAATCCGATTTAAGAGTTGTCCTGTTTGTCCTCCCATCACGTGTTCGTGCCTTCAGACCTCTGTCCAGTGGAGTGGCACAGAATGGAAAGAACAAAGGGACCACCTTAGTTTTCCCAGCCCGTCACCCTCACAGTGACCATCCAGTGAGGACCCTCTTCTCCAGGACTACTCTCAAGCATGAAAGGGTCTGTCTGGCTAAATCATGCCTACTGTTCAACTAGTCACTGCAATAACAGTTGATTTTTGTTTTCTTTATTTTTTAATGGTTAAAAACAAGTTAAAATTCAATGGAAATGGGGATTGTTTTTTCAACAAATGATGCTAGGGAAACTTGGATATCCACATGCAAAAAAGGAAAAAAAAATGAATATTAACCCTGATGTTCCACCTCTCACCAAAATTCACTCAAAATGGATCACAGACTTAAATTTAAAACACAGAACTATAAAACTTCTAGAAGAAAATGTAGGAGGGGTGCCTGGCTAGCTCAGTCAGTAGAGCATGGGACTCTTGATCTCAGGGTCGTTGAGTTCAAACCACACGTTGGGTGTGGAGCCTACTTAAAATTAAGAAAAAAGAAAATGTAGGAGAAAATCTAGGTGACTTTGAATTTGGCAGTGAGTTGTTAGATACAACACCAAAAGTACAATCCAAAAACAAAAACAACTGAAAACTTGTATTTGATTAAAATAAAAAAACATTAGCTCTGTGAAAGACAGTTAAGAGAATGGACAAGCCACAGGCTGGGAGAAAATATTTGCAAGACACGTATCTGCTAAAGGACTTGTATCCAAATACACTAAAAACTTCTAACAATTAGAAAATGAACAACTCCATTAAAAAGTGGGCAAAAAAACAGATACATCCCCAAAGAAGATATACAGGTGGCGAATAAACATATGAAAAGATGCTCAATATCATACATCATCAGAGAATTGCAAACTAAAATAACAATGAGATATCACTTCACACCTATAAGAATGGCTGATATTCAAAGCACTGACAATACTGAATGCTGATGAAGATACAGAGCTTTAGGAACTCTCATTGCTGGTGGGAATGAAAAATGGTACAGAGACTTAGGAAGACAGTTATTTTTTTACCAAACTAAACATAGTCTTACCATATGATCCAGTAATTGCTTTCCTATGTATTTAGGAATCCAAATGAGTTGAAAGCTTATGATCATAAAAAAAAAAAACCTGCACACAGATCTTTATAGCGGCTTTATTCATGATTGCCAAAAACTGGAGTCAACTACAATACCCTTCAACAGGTGAATAAACAACCTGTGGCACATCCATACAATGAACTATTATGCAGTGATAGAAAGAAATGATCCATGAAAGGACTACACACTATGATCCCAACTATATGACATTCTGGAAAAGGCAGGTCTGTGGAGACAGTGGTTGCCATTGTTTGGGGGAGGTAGGAGGAACAACAGATGATGCACAGGGCATTTTTAGGGCAGTGAAACTATTCTGTATGATGGGGTGATGGTAGATACCATGACATTATGCATTTTTCAAAACCCATAGAACAGTACAACACAAAGAATGGAGTCTAATGTAAAGTATGAGATTTAATTAATAATATCTCGATATTGGTTCTTTAATTGCAACAAATAGATCACACAAATGCAAGACATTAATAATAGGGAAAATGGGGGGAGTATCTGGGGACCCTCTATACTTTCTGCTCAATTTTTCTATAAATTTAAAAACTAATGAACAGAGTCCATTAATTTTTTTTTAAGTTAAAAAATCCTACATACCTTTTTGGATTCACTTTCAAAAGTTGATGGCAACATCTCTGGGAAGAATTTCAGAAATGCTGGTAATAAGAATTCCATGAAGGGTACAATTATGAACACCATAAATGGAACCAGGCGGAAGAAATCAACACAAGTCCTCAAGAGCTAAAGAATTAAATGCATAGGCAGTATTCATTATTTTAGGACATGCCCCAAACAAAAATATGAAACCAAAAAAGCCTGCCTTGGTTCTTAAAGTGTTAAAAACCCTAGACAGATTTTCTGCAGCTTTGTATAAAATGGAAAGGTAGGGTTTTCCTCTTTACCATCGCTCTGAAGTAACATCTATGGGATACCTTCAAGGAAATCTATGACAAGCAAAACATATTGCTGACATCATCTATTGTTAGCTTTCATCTATGTCAGGGGTCTGTACTTTAATAGCATCGTGTCTGTTAAAGACTGATTTTTCAAATGCATATACTTAATATATTAACAGTAGTTTCTATTGCGGGTCCACAGATCAAATTTGAAGCTTCTCAATTCCTTGGGGAGATTAGAAAACACAATTATAATCATTTTATAGGCAAGTATGCACAAATCTCAAGAATCTTGCCTAAAGTTGCACAGTAAGTCTGTTTCCGACAAATAAGAAACTCTGGTTCTCACCATCAGTTACTATTCCTACTTTGGGATTTTTAGGATGAATTTTCAGGTGAGTTTAAAACTTGGTTGCCAAATAGTTCATTTTCACTTTACATTTTCTTTCTCAAATATGATCCTTGCCTACCCTTCGTCTCTCTCGTCTGGTCAGCACCTGCCCATGCAACAGTCTCCAAACCATTCTGGCAGCAACTTTGGTGTCAATCCATAGCAAGTAGAATCCATTGTAATAATATTTAAGTTCATCCATAAATCTTTGTCTATAAGATTTCTTTTCTTCCTTAATCTTCATGCCATGTCCTTTTGTGGGCTGAGGGCTTGTCACCTGGGGCTTTTTCGGGGTTTGCTCCAGCTGAGGTTTACCAGGGACCTCTTGTAACCAGCAAGTTGATGTGTGTAACTTTTGTATTATTCTAGTTCGTAAGTGAAGTATTTTATTGCCTGACTGATTAGGATAGGAGTACTTCTTGCTTACACAGTTCTTCATGTATGTTTTATTTAAATGGCAATCTGGCAAGTGAAGAAATGCAAATGATGGGGAATAAGAAGAGCTGGTAGGATGGACAAAATAGCTAGGGAATCTGGAATAAAGAGCAACATCCTTTTAGTTGAGCACATACTATTACAAATTTAAAAACAAAAGAAATAAATCTTTTAATATTTATAATGTTTTAAAAGCAGATGAAATTCATAAACAAATGAAATATAACTTTTTACCCCAGTTGAAGAACAGTGTGCTTTATGGTTGAATGATAGACTCTATGAGAAATATTAATGTTAATTCCTAAAAATAACTGCTATGTTACAAGTTAGAAACTCTACAACTATTCCTGCACATGGGTCATGCTAATCTTCTCTGTATTGTTCCAACTTTAGTATATGCTCTGCTGACGTGAGCACGAACGTCTGTAACTATTAATTTAAAAATCTAACAGCAAACATTTTTTCACCAGCGGTTGTGTTTGAAAGTGTTGTCTTTACTATCATAAAACGGGTGGAACGCTTGTGTCTTTGGTTACTCTGCTGACAGTAGGAATATTGCACAAAACACTTCATGGTCTCTGTGGGAATTAACCAAACACATAGTACTGATTTGTCTGTGTGGTGCCCATGGACTCCCTCAAATGAGAGGCATTTACGGCCCAAATGCCCTTCACCTACAATTCTTCAAGAATGTTAGGAATAAGAATTAGAATTGGGCACCCCAGCCAGGGATCTCTACCTTCTAGTTTTGCAACAGCTCAAAATCTTCAGTTAAATTAGCACATGAGAGTGTTTGAAAATAAAAATAAGACCCATCTAGGCAAAGAAAGTCCCTGGCAAAGACATTTCTTCTGGCAAAGAAAGGGCTTTTCCATTCTTTCAGACTGTTTTTGAAGCACACCAAGATAAAGCACTTTTTGAAGGGCCAAAAGGGAAAATGTACAATGTATCTGGCCCATAGTAAGTGCTCAGTGAATATTCTTTGGAATAAGTAAGTGATAACAGACCCTACGAGGGCAGGTATATGTCCTAGGACTGGCTTGTTTGCCAGCCATTTTACTCATTTTTCTGTCTGAGGGCCCCATGTAACATTCATTAGTTACAGAGGTGTCACCTTGAAACCATTACATCTTCTCTCTTCCCTGTGCCATACATCTAAAAATTACTCAGCCTGAGTTCTAAGGCATATAGAAAATCTGGGGTAAGTTTAAATAAAATAAAATGTCAGCTTCCTAAAAACCAGTATAGTTAAAGCCAACAAAGCTTTCATTTGTTGTGGAACAAGCCTATCCTTTTACATATATCTTTTTCTAGAAGAAAGTTTATATAATGTTGCAGGGGAAGAGGGGATTCCACAGCTTACCTTGTTCGGGCAATAGCTAAGACTGTTTTATAACTGTAGAAGGCCATACTTATATTTGTCTCAACTAGTCAACATAGGAACCTAGACAGAAGGATTAAGTAAATAATTTAGTATTTTAAAAACACACCAATTATAAAGATACCAGGATTTCAGTGTTTACTATTGCAAAGGCAGAAAATTTCCATATTCCATTCAAGGTGTTAAACCTCTCTCAAGGTCATTTCCAACGATCATGAATGTTTTCTCAGCTTGGATTTGAGAATGGTACTTTGAGATCCCAACAAGTAGAAATGATCTCTAACATCATGGTGCTCATGATGGTTATATGGTCTTCAAAGACTTTATTTCTGGTCAGTAACACCTAGTAACCTACTTGAATGGTTGCCAGGTATTTAAGAAGCTAAGCAATACAAACTTTTTTGTAGCCTAAAAATACAGGTAGAATAAAATACCCTGGATTTGTTTCAGTTAGCTTTTTCCCATACTTGGCCAAGTTGCCCCAAACTTTTAAGATTGAAAGTAGGGGCACCTAGCTGGCTCAGTCACTAGAGCATTGGATTCTTTGATCTCAGGGTCATGAGTTCAAGCCCCACGTTGGGTACAGAGCCTACTAAAAAAAAAAAAAAGTACTAACTAACCACATTTATGTAGCAGTTAAGATACACATGGTACCTACTAATAATTCAAGCGGAGGTAAATCGGTTTCCTGTACTGGTGATTCTCCAAAGAGATCAAACTGAGCTACCTTTAAACAAGCTTTATCAAAACCTTTCTCCATCCTGTGGTCCTTTCCAGCCAAGGGCAGCAAGGTGTTTTGGTAGTATCTCTTTTAGCGTCTCCTGTGGCCCTTTTCAACCAAGGGCAGCAACGTGTTTTGGTAATATCTCGGCGTCAACTCTGCTTTCCTGCAGCTGGAAAAGGCGTAGACCAGGGTGCTCTCCTGGACGGAAACCTCAACCACAGAGCTGACATTTTGAACAGGAGTTCAAAGAATACTTCGTAACATCTAAATCCAGGCTAAGGGCGGGCGCTCTCCAGCCGGAGGCATGCCACACCCGATCGGGCGGTTAACCTGCTCTCTGGCCCCTGGGCACCCCCCCCCCCCCAAAGCTGCGGGGAACCACTTCCTAGGCGGGGACTGCGGGAGCCCCGCCTGCGCCTTCGCGCCGCCCACACCCACACGCGTGGGCCCCAGGCTCCCCGGGTTACCTTTGCTTCTCGCCCTTGACGACACAGGGGCAAAACGCGCGGTCGGCTTCCGCAGCCGGCGGCTTTTCTACGCGCAGTGTGTTGGTGGACTGTGTTTGCAGTACCCGGGTCTGGGGGTTGGGGGGGCGGTTCTTTGTGTTTGGGTGCGGGGATGGTGCAGGCACGCGGACGACAACCTTGTTGGCGATCCAGGTTTATGGAAGGAAGACAAGGAGAAGCCGGGCGCAGGGTACGGGAAAAGAAAGGAGGAAGCGAAGCACAGAAGAAGGGGAAATGGAGGTTGAACTCCAAAGTTGGGGGGCGGGCAGGGGCACGAGGTCAAGGGCTGAAGCGAGTGCGGTGGGGAACTAGAAGCTGTCGGGAAACCTGGGCGCTGATGGGAAGAGCAGGATGCGGAGAGAGCGGGCTCCGGAGGAAAAAAAGGCAGGCGAGATCCACCAAATAAATAACAGCCGGAGGACTTGGCCCGCCCACCCCTACCTCCTCGGGCTGGCTCCCCGGAACGGCTGCCTCAGCCCTCCAGTTCCTTCCCAACCCCCCCCTCCCCCAGCTCCCCAGCTAGAAGGGCCCCAGGCCAAGTCTCTATGGCTCCACCTCTTTCCTAACCCGTTACGTCACTCTGAGTGACGACACCACCCACCAATGAGCTCTCAGCTTATGGGGAGGGAGGACGTCCTTCGCTGTGGCAGCCCTGGAGGCAGTCAAGGTCCGGTTCCCACCGGCGAAATGACCTCTCTATTGGGTTTAGTTTAAGCAGAGTCTGTGCTGCGGGAGGGGGCAAGAGTGACGTCTTTCCGCCTGTCTACACTCTCTGGGCTGTGGGCTAAGCTCCCCGAAAATCCTCATTGAAAGCTAGATTAAAGAACCTCTTACCCTACCGATAGCGTAATATGCCTGATAGTCGCCATGGTAACCATCTTAAAGTCACGAATTACATCACTTTGATGCACCCCCCCCCCCATCAACAACTGCCGGGGTTGGGATGGCGCGGAGAGCTCTGCGGAGAGGGAGTGGCAGAAAGGGCGGGAATGGTTAGGAAAACATCCCTTTCCTTTCTCCGGGGCCTAAGAGTGGAATGCTGTGAAATCTTCATATGGAAATCTGCATTCCACTAAAGTAATTTGCTTTATAAATGCTCTCTTAACAGGTATTGTTTATGATCAGTAGTTTGTGGAGAAATATCAACACTTAAGATGTGTATTATAGTAACTGCAGTGACGTAGGTAGGCACTGCAGGTTTGGGGCACTTCAGTTCCTACGTTGGGTAACTGAGCCATCTTGGAAAAGTGAAAGATATAGAAATGTTCTCGCTCTCCTGTTATCTCTACCCATCCATTTCATCTGGCTCTAGAAGGAAAACAAAATTTTAGTGGCTCTACTTGGACTAACACCAGACAACAAGGAATCGTTTTCACAGGGAGAGTACTTCTCTTAACATGTGAGTTGACCAGAGACCTCACTCATCTAGGCTGCACATTTTAAGAATGAAAAATGGCGGGTATTTAATTTCAGGTTTGTTTTGTTTTGTTTTGTTGTTTTTAATGTAGACTGCTTTTAATCCACAAAGCATTTTTCAGCTAATAGCCCAATGGATCAACCATGTTAAATAGGCAGAACTTTTCAGTTTGGCCACTAGAGGGCCCTTTGTGCATGCCCTATGCCCGAGTTTCTACATAAAGGTTTCACTTAATGTTTTATGTTTACTAGAATTAACAAAATCTGCAAAGCTTTTGGTCTCTTTCCCTTTCCTCTCCTGAAAATTCCCGAAGGTAAACTTTGAGCTCTAAAAGTCCAGATAGTTACAATTTTCACATTAATTCTATAAATTAATCACTGTACTAACATGAACATGTACTTTTCTGGAAAAGGTCATAAAGATGCAAAAATATTCCTTTCAGTTCCCTGGGAGACATTTTATACCAGGAAATATTCTTATTCATGCATTGTATTCACTCACAAACAGGCACAGTAAAATCATTAAGTATTCATAAACCAGATGAATGATTCCAAGCTCAGTATTGGAAAGATGAGCTAGATTTTCTACTACAGTCATAATGTCAGCAATCCTATTCTAAAAAGGGAAGGGTTAAGAACCTTCCTATTGAAATCCCTTTGTTCAAAGCAATGTTTGCCTTCTGCTATCAGGCCTGGCAATTTTTTGACTTTCAGGATTTAAGTGATTTATCATGTAAGGAGTTTTTGGATATAATCTTTGGAAGAGAAAAAAATTCCTTTCTCCTTAACTCTGGCCCTGGGAATTGTGTTAGACTGCTGTCTTAATGAACTGTTTGCTCATTTTGTATGGAGAAGAGAAAGCATTATATGAACCTCAGAAGATGTTAGATGCTAAAAATGTAAATTATTAATTTTAATGGCCATTTCCCTAAATATGGCTCAAGAGCAAATATTATTAACAGTATATTTTCTAAAGTTTTGCAGGAAGAGATTACATATTTACTTCACAGAACTTTAATTTTAAACTCTTGTCAGCCTAGAAACAGATTAAAATAAAATCCCTGAGGTCAATTTACCAGATTCTCCTCAAGGGGAAAATCCAGATGTCTGGTCAAGGCAACGGTTTATCAAAAAACAAAGTGTACAGGAAGATGGAGAGGAAGGATGCTGGTAGACAGGTAGCTTTTTAAAAAGACCAATTTAACCTCTTTCCAGGAGACACGATCAAACTGAAATAAGCTCAGGAGGCCCCTTTTAAGAGGTCTGTGTTCTAAGAAGACATTTAAATAAAAATGTGCTTTTTACTGATTCCTTTAAGTTTTGGTACTGCGCAAAACAGGTACTACATAAGCATATGTTTAGAAACAGTTAATGAATAGGGCGCCTGGGTGGCTCAGTTGTTTAAGCATCTGCCTTCCGCTCAGGTCATCATCCCATGATCCCAGGATCCCATGATCCTCAGGTCATGATCCCAGGATCAGCAGGGGGCCTGCTTCTCCCTCTCTCTCTGCCTCTCCCTCTGCTTGTGGTGCTCGCTTTCTCTCTGTCAAATAAATAAATCTTTAAGAAAAAATAGTTAATGATTAACAGTAATGTGAATGCTTAATTCTCAGTATCATCTATAGTATAATTAAAGGGTTATGTTTTTTAAAAACCTGAAACATAGTAGTCATTAAAATAATTGATCTGTAGGAATCCTTTAATTTCTTGTTTAAATGGTATTTAAAGATAAAGATATCAGAAATTTCTTGTGGCCCTACCAAACAGATCCAGAACTATAATGTCGGTGCAGAGTATAACATCTAGTAGTGACACAGCTTTATTATTCTCAGAACAGAGCGCAGAGTATAGGTTTCCTCATCTGATTGCTGCTGCCTATATTTCCTTTGTACGTTCGAGTCGCTGTGCTGCAACGTTCTAAGTCATCACCAGGCCCCAGGAAATATCACCAAATTTTGTACACTCCAGCAAGACGACTTTACTGTGTCACACACCTTCTATTGTTTAACATAAATTTCCTAGCATGGGGAGGGCTTAGAGGGTTACAGAGAATTTTGACCCCCGTTTCCTCCGCTCATTCTTGCGTGAGCTCTCTCGAGGACTGATGCCCTCCCATCCCTCGAAGCGAAGGTCTGCAGTGAGCAGCAGAGGGCCCAGGCACGTGACGGGCACCGAGCCCTCTGGGTCCCTAGGGGTCCGGACCGCAGTCGGCGCTGACGTCCTCCTCTTTACCCACAAGCCTCCGGGCCCGCAGTGCGAGCAGGAAGAAGGCGTGCGGGGCCCGGTGGCTGCCAGGGAGGTCAGCGCTTCCTCACAGCGACTGAGATGCCGCCACGGCTTGCGATTGTGGGGCGGGACGGGGGTCGGGGGGGGGCATCCAGGACTCACATCCGAGGCTGAAAGAGAGACTGTCCCCCACGGCTCAGGTCTGAAATTGCTGCCACGGTTTCCAGACGCAGACCCATGTGAAATAGGAAGCTCTGACTCTGACAGCTGTCGGACAGAAGGCAGCCAAGGAGGCACACAAATTGTTCTTCTTTCCCGGTCATCTGAACTCGGCACTCGTTTGTAGGTTATTTCTAACGCCTAGGGAGTGTGCAGCAGTGTCACTCTGAGGAGTACCATATGGTGTTTAATATGTGCTGTTATTGAGTAAGTCTCAAAGAATACGCACGAACGCAATTTTACCTCACAGGCCCAACCTTTAACCTGTCTTCTGTTTTTGTTGTTGTTGTTGTTGTTGTTGTTGTTGTTTTTACCCTCCTTCGTATCATTCCTTCCTGTCTCTGCCTTTATCGCCTGCGGTCTCACTTCTTGTCTAGACTCTCGAGCCGCTCCTCTCCGCCCCGCCGACTACCCTCTTCCTCCTTTCGCCCCCCTGCGCCGCCAACCCGGGACTGCATTTCCCGGCAGGCGCCGCGGCCAGCGGCCAATGAGGGGCTGAAGATTTGGCGGCGGCGGCGGCGGCGCTCCGAGAGCCGGGTGGGGGGGCTTTGTGCGCGGCGGCGGCGGCGGGAGCGGGCGGCGGCGGCAGCGGCGGCGAGGACGGAGGCGGAGGCCGAAGGGGACTGTCCACCGGTCGTTGCGGAGAGGCGTGCGAAGGCCAACTCGAGCCCCCGAGGACCTTGCTGCCCCGGCCCGGCCGCCAGCCACAGCCTTCTCTCTAGCAGCAGAGGCTGCGCGGCGACCCCCCATCCTTCCACCGCCCCTGCCCACCCCACCTCCCGCAGCCTTCCTCTCAGCTTCACGCCCGGCCCGGCCCGGCCGCGGCCCTCCTCGGTGCCGGCAGCCATGGCAGAGGCGTCCGGCGCGAAGGAAATCTAGCCCGGGGATTTCATGCGGCCTAGCTCGGTTCCGTCTCCTCTCCCCGCAGCCCCGGCGGCTGCCCGCACCCCAGCCCCACTCCGGGCCTCCGTGTCTCTCCTGTGATCGTACTGACACGGCCGGGGGGTTAGAATGGAACAAACTGAAGGTAAAGTGAATGCGTGTGTGCGTGTGCGTGTGTGTGTTTTGGAAGGAAGGGCTGAGGAGGGAACGACGAGGAGGGGGCGACCTAGGGATGGGACCCGGGTAGAGAGACCCCAGCAGGGATGGGAGGACAAGCGGGTGGCCGGAAAGGGTTCAGGGGGAGCCCAGAAGGTAAAGCAGAGGGCCAGGTGAGGGGTGTGGAGGAGATAGGGAGGTGGGGCAGGGGAGGTAGGATTGGGATAAGAGATGGAGTGGCGCTGAGCTGGGAATTGGGAGTAGAGGTGGGATGGGGGCGGGGATAGAGATGGAACGGGGGAGGGGCAGGAAAAGAGAAGAAGAGTTAGGTTTGCAGAAGATTAGAGACCTGGGTGGACTGAGAAATAGGGAGGTTTGGGGGTGCAGTGTGGAAGCTAGAAGAGTCTGGGGGAAGGAGGTAGAATTTGATGGAGAAATGGGCATCAAGAGAGAAACGCGGGAATGGAAGTGGAGGAAGAGGATTAGGAAAAGGGATAAGAAATTGTTGAGACAGGATGCATAGGAAGATAGGAAATAGACTCAGGAAACTGGAAGACCTAGGATTGGTATAGGGGAGGAAATTAACTGAATGTTGAGAAGGATGAGAACTATCAACCAAGCATCACAGAGTGGGTGGAAAAGAAGGGGAAGGGGGTTGTTAAAGGAAGAGAAAGCCTTTTGTTCCTGTATTTCTGTGTATTCTGGGCCTTTTCTTTCAAGGCTAGAGAATATAGAAGCTAGTGGTTATGGTGTTGTGATTGTGAATTGGGGAGGTGTGGGTTTTACTGTTTTGAGGGAGGAGGAGATGTGTTAGTGTTATGGTAACAAGACAGTAGAGACATGGCCATAATTTGATGGTTTTGCTGAGGAAGTGAAGACTGTTCAGATTTAAAGGGGGTAGGGGCAGCCATGTTTGCTGCCAGGCACTGCAGTGTAAATAAATTCTTCTTTCCGGCATCAGTGTGAATCTGGAAGGGGCCAGTTCAGATTGTTAGCCCCCTTTCTTTCTATTCATGAACTCTTCCCATACATCTTGTGGTAATTTACTATTATTCATAACCACCAAAGGAGGTAGTGATGTTTTCCATCTTGTGTGTTTTGCTGCTCCCCCCACCCCCTTTCCCTCTTCCTTCTGGTTGCAAACAAGGCATGCTAATGAACTGCAGTGTAAAATTAACCCTTTTTATAAAGTTGAAGCTATATTTTTACTAGCTGAAGGAATCATTACTATCATATTTCAAATGTGATCATAAAAAGTCTTAAATATTGAAAATTCATTTGTTTTAGAAGCTTCAGAAGCAGTCAGCATGTTTTCTGAAATTCTTTACGTAAACAAGGAAATTGCATTGGTTATTTTTCTTGGGCTTGTGCTCTTGGCAAAGCACTGTGGGGGGGTGAGATGGGGTAGAAAGATCTGCTTGTGGTAGATTATCTGCTTGCTGTATTTTGAATGTTGGAAAATTAGAAATATATGTATTTTAAAATAGTGTTTCTGGTAGTTCATGCTTATAGGTGATGGGTGTGTTAAGAAGTGTTTTCTTTTTTTTTTTTATGTACTCTCTCCCATCCCTTCCCTTTGCTTTCCTGTGTCTAGCTCAGTACAGTCTCCAGATGCTAGTTCAGCACAGTGCAATGATCTATGAAGTAGGCATGCAGTTCTTAGAGCCTCAATGAGGTGCCAGATTTTTGGTTTTTTGTTTTCTTTGTTTTGTTTTGTTTTGTTTTTTTTTGGTTGTAACTTCAGGTTACTCTCAGGAAAGCTACAGAAACTCTTTAATGTATCAAAATGTAACTACTTGGGTAATTTGAAATGGTTACTGTTCTAAAGGTTTAAGTCCTGACAAACTTAGAGTAGATAAATTGTTAAGTGTAACCTATTTTCATATTGAAAGAGATTGTGTGTGTGTGTGTGACCTTTTGTTTTTGTTTTATAATTGTAATTGGGGTAATCCAAACTTGAATTCATCATATTGATTTTGAAACTGTTGTCTAATACCAGAAAGGCCTGTTAAAATTGTGCTATGATGGACTCAAACCAGTTGTACTACATACTGATTTAACCTGTCTAAATGCAACATCCTTTCAGTTATAAAGAAGTTTAGGATGTGTTCTTGGTGTGTTGGAAAAATGAAATTGAATATTGTTAGAGTAGTACTTTGTGAGAGTATTTTTAGTTTAAAGGCCAGATTTACAACTTAGAGTATTTTGGTTTGATGATAAGCAGTCTGAACTTTTAAAAATTCTGTGAGGAAAAGTTTCACTCAATGCCATTCAATATGCTTTTTGGAATTTATTTTTATGGAGATTTTTCATTTTTATGTCTTCTCAATGGATCTGTTATCGACAATTAATTGGTGAATTGTGTGCATGAACTATCAGTGCCACACATTTTTAGGAAAACGAGAAATTGTTGTATATTAAAATGAGAAAAAACTCGTGTTAGAAGCTTGAATTACTTTAAAAAAAAGAAAAGAAAAGAGCGTATTCCTGTGTATTCAGCGGTCAAGATCAGGGTCTCCTGCCTAGCTGTAATGAGTATTCTGGCTCCTTGGATGGGTATCCATATAATGAAGAAGACTATTCTAGTTAGATGATAATTAATTAAAACCCAGACTTTGCTCTGATTACTGTGTCCATCAGCACACCTGCTACCTGCGATAGCTTTTTAAAAAAAAAAAAAACTTTAATAAAGTACGCTCTTTCTTATAGTAACACATTGATTGAATTTTGGGTAAAGGAAATTGGTTGCCTTTGAGACTGATGATCACTGAGTAGATTGTCAAATCTGATTCTGAATAATAATCATAGCAAAGCTGCTAATTGTCGTCTTTTAAAGTGTGCTATGCTGAGTGTCTCACATGTATGATTTCCTTTTATCCTCCCGACAGTTGTATGAGGTTACTACTATTTAACTCCCTTTTACAGGTGGAGAAATTGAGGTTAAGTAACTCAACACCACACAGATGGTAACTAGCAAAGCCAGTATTTGAATCCAGGTCTTTCTAATTACAGAACCTGGATCAGCAGAACTTTCAGTTTCTTTTAAAAAATTTGTAAAGATAACATGTTCATTATTTTTTTCAAATATTATAAAAGACTGAGAGGTTAAAAAAAAAAAAGTTAACACCCTGTTTCCCCCGATAACCATTTTGAAGTTTCTTCTGAGTCCTCCTAGAAAATATCTGTACATACATATGCATATCTGTCTTCAAATACATACAAATTGGTCATACCGTCTGCATTTTGCTTTTGTGCTTTAATAGGCTACCTGGGACATTCTTTTAAGTGAGCACATATTGATCTACAGCTTTTTTTTTTAAGGGTCACATAGTATTCCGTTGTTTGGAATATTGATTAACATTAGGATGTTAATAGATTTTTTGCTATTTTAAGTAATATAGCAGGTCTTGAATTAAGTCCCCAACAGCCTATTTAAATGGAGGCGATATAGTCCAACTACTTTATTTTATAAGAGAAAACAGGGCTAAGGAAGTTACGTTCAAGGCTTTGGTGACAGACCTGTTACCTGGCTCTTTATACCACACTATATTACTTCATTATTATGAAGGTATTTGAGCTTTCTGTAAAAGCTCAAGGTGAGGGGGAGGGAACGTTCAAGGTTAGGCACGTTTAGCATAATGAGTGCAAGGGGATTAATTTGCAGTGAGGCAAAGGATCTTGTTTCTCTTTTTTCATACTTTGTTCACCATATTGTACATATAGCATATGCACAAAATATTTTTGCACATGTAAATGAAACCTGTGCAAGTATCTTAAAGTTTGTGTTTTGGGTAATGAAGTGGTTTTGACAGAATTTTTTCTGTTTTAATAAAATTATCAATAAAATAAGATAGCAATGAAATGAAAAAATAAGAGGTCTATCATGGTCCTGGAGAGGAACTTGGAAAGAAAATTGAGGCACTGGTAAGTTTTTTAAAATGACCTAAAAAATAGCTCATTGAAAACAACTTTTAAAAGATCTTAGCAGGCACCACTGATTATTTTTAATTATTTTTGTCTATCAAGAAGAAAATAAGTTACCATGGATACTTATTCATTGGGTTCTTTTGACACAAAGTCTCTTTTAGACACTTAAAAAATTAAAATCATAAAAGCCTGAAAAGGATTTAGAATTTGGTATCTATAAAATCTGATTCTCGGTGCAATGGTATTTTTAGTTTTACTTTAAAAAAAAGTGTGTTATTTTTTGAAAGAGCAACTAAGATGATTTATTCCTTTGTTATTAAACAACATGCCCAGCTTTTGAGTTTTTAAATGAATGGTGACCTTTATTTCTGCAGGCTAATCTTTTTATAAATGTTAATAAAGGTAAATTTAAGAAAATGATTATACTACAACTACCTATACTACAACTACCTAACGCATTTTTAAAAAGCTTACAGACTTTTGGTTTTGGTTTTTATTGTTGACTTTATTAAGTACTTAATAAGTACTTTCAAACACTTCCGTATTATGTTGTGCCTGCACAGTGTGGCATAAAAAGAAGGTAAAAGGCATAATTAAAATTTTGTGAATTTAGAGAATGTTCAGTTTTTACTAGACGGATATGTGTTGTTACTCCTAAAGTACATCTGCCCATTGATGAGATTTTGAATTTGAAAAGCTCTTTGAAAAATGATTCTTGGCTTATTTTTAAATTTTTTAAGATATGGATCTGTGTCATCATTGACTGATCTACAATGATAACTCTTCTTACTAGGTTCCTTTTTTTCCATGTATATTTAGAGCTATATTGAGAAAGTGAATAGGACAATGAAAAAATTTTATATCTTCTAAGTATGTGAATTCTATATATATAATATATAAATATATGAATAAATTTATCTAATACCTTGCACTTACTACATTTTCTGAGATGTTTGATTGAATTCTTACACAATAACTTGACTTTGTTTTAAAATGTGAAGTTGGAAAGCACAAGAATTATTTAACCCAAATTTAAAGATGGGAAAATTGAGATTTCAGGAAATCCTCAGGCTAAATAGATTGACATGTTAAGTAGGATAAGGTTTTCAGATTTCTGTATGATTACTTAAAAAGAATTTTTTCAGGGGTGCCTGGCAGGCTGTCAGTAGAGCATGTGACTCTTGATCTTGGGGTCATGAGTTTGAGCCCCACTTTAAGGGTGGAGCTTACTTAAAACCTTTTTTAAAAATTTGTGTTTCTTGACTTTTTCTTCATAGCCTGCATTATCCTTCTTTTAATAAACATTAACAATAAAGTATTTTTCTACCATAGAACATGCTTTTTTAATTTTGGTATAATTTATGTACATCTTGAAATATAGTAGATATTTTAAATTTAAGAAATGTATGTATTCCTCTGATTTTGTGAGTAAAACAAAACTTAGTTTATCAAATTGATTTGAGATTAAGAAGTCTTATATGGAGGCTTGCTTTTATCTAATGGCATTTTGGCTGTAGCCAAGATAGTATTATCTGTTGAGCCTTGTATTACTAGTATCTCTTAGCTGTAGAGTCTTAAGAAAACTGTACATTTAAAAAGACACACACACAAAACACCTTAAAAAAGAAACATTTTTAAACTTTTAAGTTGTGAAACATGACATATAAAGGAAAAAAGCATAAAACCTAAATGTACAGTATAAGCAAATAATTAGAAAGTAAACATCATGTAGTCACCACCAAGGTAATAAACCCTTTAAGGAAAGCTATAGAGACCACCTCATTGGTTTAGTTGGTATTACCTTGGTGGTGGTCAGACTTTCAGGGTAACGATATCCTGAAAGTAACCTGAAAAATTAATAACCGTGAAGGGTCAGGAAATGTAAAAACCGAATCACCAGTTTTTGTTACTATCAAAAGTGTTATCTAGATAATTTAAAAAAAAACTGTTTCCTAGCAGTATAGTCATTTAGTGATTTGAAATCTTAGCACTATATTAATGAATGTGAAACAAAAAATAACACTAAATTCTGTAAGAATCATGCCATTTTACACAAAATTTTTTTTCAGAGTTCATCTCTGTTGCAGTTTTTGGTAGAATTTAATGACTGCTGATTTTATTTTATTTTTTTAAAGATTTTATTTATTTATTTGACAGAGAGAGACACAGCGAGAGAGGGAACACAAGCAGGGGGAGTGGCAGAGGGAGAAGCAGGCTTCCTGCAAAGCAGGGAGCCAGATGCGGGGCTCGATCCCAGGACCCTGGGATTATGACCTGAGCCGAAGGCAGACGCTTAACGACTGAGCCACCCAGGCGCCCCATGACTGCTGATTTTAGATCTGCAGATTCTAGCAATGACTTTTGCTTAGAAAATATCCAATTTGCCTATATATTAATATTCTAACTTAAGTATCTTATTTTATAAAAACTTAGACTCTCTCACTTTCACATTAATGTAACCATTCAAGAAGTATTAACCTGAGAAGTAATCAGTAGTGACAATCTATTTTGACACTTCATCCTTGATGCCTCTTGATTTTTACCTTTTCTGTATTTTGTCTAGGTGAATCAAATTTTTTGAAAGTGGAGAAACTTTATTTTGCTTCCCTGTCTTACTAGACTGTTTTCTTACATGTTCGGAAGGCTTAAATGTTGGTTTTTGAGGACTTTGATAGTAGAAAAACTTGAATTTTTTTCCTTTCTACCTGATAAATACAGTCTGTTTGCATAAAATTCAGTGTGGATTTGAAAAAGACATTTTTATAACACATTTACATACATAAATTAAAGCCTTTATTTGGTTATTGTAATTTTGTCACTTTAAGCTGTTTGTTTCTTTTATGATTTCTGCAGGATCCAAATACATTAGAACATAGTATTTCATATTGATTATGATGAGAAACTTCTTGCTGTGCTTTACCATACCCTTGAATTCCTTTCTTTAATGCAGTAGAATGCTGTTCTTTTTTATTCTGGCTAATATTTCCCCTAGCAAAGATAATAAATATTTTAGATTTTGAAATGAACATACTACATGTTGAGTTTTCCTAGCTGTGGAAGCAAACATGATTTAATATAATTTTGTAAACCTAGACTAGGTAATTTGGCTTTGTGTATAGAGTTAATATGCTTTTGGCCAGCTCATGGTTTCTGTGTTATCACCTGTGAAATTAAGCATGGATCATTAGAATTTATTTTATTGGGGATAGAATTAGGTTTTAAGGTATTGAAGTTAATGTATTAATTAAAGCATTGCACACATATACATACATGCACATACATAATACTCCTAAGAAATGCTGATGGCCCTTTTAGTTTTTACTTTTTAATGGAAAATTTGTACTTTTCAAAGTGGCTACTAGTTTAAAAATAACATTTGTTGTGTTTAAGTTATGAAAGGATTGTTTATTGTAGAGAAATTGAAAACCAGTGAGATATAGAAAAGATTAAGATCACTTGAAAGCCTGCCAACTGGAAGTAGCTATTAACATTTCTATATCTTTCCAGTGTTTTTTCTTACACATCTATGTATTTTTTTAACAAACGAATTATACATTAATATTATTTTGTAGCATGCTTTATTGCAAAATTAATTTTTTTGATACTGTGTTTTTTTTAAATTGACATATAATTTCGTTGTATGGGTGTGCCATATCTGTTCACAATTCTTCTGTTGATGGTATTTTAGGCAGTTTGCAATTTTTGGGTATTATGATTTGATGAACATGCTTACACATTAAAAAAAAAAACACTGTCATTATTTCATTACAATAAATTCCTAGAAGTAGAATTACTTAACAGATATGAACATTTCAAAGGTTTTTTAAAAGATTTTATTTATTTTGAGAGAGAGAAAGCACTAGTTTGTGTGCACGCTTCTGTGTGTGAGAATGGGGGGAGGGGAAGAGGGAGAGAATCTCAAGCAGACTCTGCCTGAGCACAGAGCCCATATGGACTTGCTCTCACAACCCTGAGATCATGACATGAGCTGAAACCAAGAGTCTGATGCTTAACTGACTGAGCCACCCAGGCATCCCAGGTTTTTTTTTTTAAATAAGTTTTGTTGAGAAATAATTCACATACCATATAATTCACCCTTTTAAAGTACACAATGCAGTGTTTTTTAGTATATTTGTAGAATTGTGCAACCATCACAATTAATTTAATGTTATTATTTTTTAAAGATTTATTTATGAGAGAGAGAGAGGGAGCGAGCCGGGGGAGGGGCAGAAGGAGAGAATCTCCAAGACGACTCACCGCTGAGCGCAGAGCCCAACACAGGGCTTGATCTTATTACTGTGAGATCATGACCTGAGCCAGGACCTGGAGTCAGACGCTCAGTGGACTGAACCACCCAGATGCCCCTTACCACAGTTAATTTTAGAACATTTCCAGAAGATTTTGAGTCAGTTTAAACTCCTAGCAATGTCAGAAAAGCTTTGTTAAATTTTTTTATTTTTAAAGTGTAGTACAAACATACAATAACACAATTGTTTGTGTGATACATAGTTTTTCTTTGTAATCACCAGCATTTATTTTTTAAATTTTATTTCGAGCTTTATTGAGATATAATTGACTGATACATACTTTACATCCATTTATGAGTGAGTTTAGAAAGTCATCGATGAAAAGAAGGTGCTCATATTTCCTATGTTAAGAAAACCTGACATGCAGGGTGCCTGGGTGGCTCAGTTGGTTAAGCGACTGCCTTCGGCTCAGGTCATGATCCTGGAGTCCCAGGATCGAGTCCCACATCGGGCTCCCTGCTCAGCAGGGAGTCTGCTTCTCTCTCTGACCCTCTTCCCTCTTGTGCTTTCTATCTCTCATTCTCTCTCTCTCAAATAAATAAATAAAATCTTTAAAAAAAAAAAAAAAAGAAAACCTGACATGCAAAGTTTCTTAAAGTTTAAGAAACAAAGTATGTGGCAGATTTTTTTAAATTATAAAATCATTCTCCTGTCCAGTCAAGATGCCTTTATTGAAAGAAGTTGTATGTGGTTTAAAATGTTTCTTTTCATTCATATTTTATTTAGAAACATTTTATTTTAGAAAATGTCTGTAGAAAGTGTGCTATATCTCTGTAATTAACGGTAACAAACTTGTTTATCCTATAGAAAGTTTTTTTTTTTTTCCCCTTCTTATTGAGAGATTTGCTTTGCTCTAACTGACCTTCATCCTGCAAGTTGTTCTGTCATTCTGGTCATTCTGTTTGCTTTAAGCCATTTAACAAAACATCTTTTTTTCCCAACTCAGTGGGCAGTGAGTATGGGGCGAGAATCAAGGAGACCTGTTCCCACCCTAACAACAAAGGCTCAATGTTGTCATCTCTGGAGATGAAAATGACTGCTTTTTGGAGTTACAGGGATCCAAAGTAGCATTGTTAGAGTGTACCTGGAACTGTACCAGGCATATAGCTAATAATTAATTGCTTTTTTTAATATAAGAAAAATAACATTTGCAAAATGAACTCGCTGTTAGTCCCATGTTTAATGGATGAAGAAATGAACTCAGTTGGCCTACATTCGCTTTCATAGAAGTTAAAAGTTGAACAGTAACTAATGCTTGAACAGAATCTTTGCATGGGTTATATGAGTGTTTCCCAGTTGTAAGGATTCGTGCCAGTACGAGTACGAACATGAAGTTAACTTTCCAGTCCAAATTTACTTCCACAGTTGCTGTTATTACAATAGCACGATGGCTATAGCTTCACCAACGCTTAGTGTTCTGATTAAGCAAATAGGTGACAGTGTAAAATTTGAGTATATGGTATGAAGTGCCTTATGTTCTAACTTTTATTGCTTATTTTCAAGATGAAATGTTGAGTACAGTTGATCCTAAAATACTAAAGTGAAAAACCTGATGAACCAAAAACTGGTCTTTAGAGGAAAGATAAACTCAGTAAATTATGATTTTAGATATTGTAATAAATTACTTAGTATTTTAAAAACTACATATCATTTCTGCGATGCATTCTCTTTTTTGCCTTGCTGTGGGGATTGGAGAATATAAGGTAAAAGAAAGTCAAATTTGAACATTTGCACCATTTTAAGAACTAATCTCAGAAACCACTGTACTATAACTTAAAAGTTTGTTGGTGAAAGAGGTAGGAAGATATGTGGATCAACTTGTTAGTTTACTAAATTTCATAGTGAATGGAACAAGATGACTGATAGGAGTTAGTTTGTAGTAATTTTAAGTGTGAGCCAGTACTCTTGATGTAAGGGATTGAAAAATAATTTAAATTTTCTTCAAGTGGCAATACGGTGTCTGTTGTTGCTGGGTGTGGTCAAGAACAAAGTGAAGACACTTGAGGTTAAACCAAATAGATGAGGGAAACAGGGTGTATTACTAGTAAGTTTTGTATTGTACAAGGCCGTTCAGTAGTACTGTGGTCTAGTCAGGAAAAAATAAGAACTACAAAGCAACCTAAAATATTCTATAACAGAGAAATCATAGTCAAATGAAATTTGTGTAATTGTATTTAGTGACACAATTTCTAGTTCACTGAAGTACAACATAGGGTTGTGTGGTTTATTTATTATTTATTTCATTGTGTGCATTTCATGCAGGTCATTTCCTAATACAGGATATTTTAATATCCTTAACTGTCATCCACATGGTTTTCATGGAAAATTTTTAAGTGAAAATCTCAGAAAATATTTGGGGCAACAACACTAGAGTTAAACAGATTGTGGGGTAGTACAGATAGGCTTTTAAAAATAGTGTTGCTCTTTTATTAGTGTAGACTCAGAAAAATTAAAAATAAAAATTAGAAGAAAATGTGCCACTTGTCTAACACCTTGATTACTTAGAGAATTTTGTAGAAAGAAATATAGTTGTTGTGCTGATCTTACCCTCTACAATTTTATTTATTTACATAAATAGATATTGGTTGTGAATTTCATATAATTTTTGCTCTTTGAAATAACGAACATCTAGGGGTGCCCAGCTGGCTCAGTTGGAAGAGCATGCAACTCTTGATCTCGGGGTCATGAGTTTGAGCCCCACGTTGGGTGTAGCGATTATTTAAAAACAAAATCTTCTTTAAAAAAGAAGGCAGGGGGCACCTGGGTGGCTCAGTTGGTTAAGCATCTGCTTTTGGCTCAGGTCATGATCCCAGGTCCTGGGATCAAGCCCCACATCAGGCTCCCTGCTCAGCGGGGAGCCTGCTTCTCCCTCTCCCTCTCCCTCTGCTGCTCCCCCTGCTTGTGCTCTCTCCCTCTCTCTCTGTCAAATAAATAAATAAAATATTTTAAAAAAATAAAAAGGCGGGGGAACACTGGGTGGCTCAATCAGTTAAGCATCCAACCCTTGGTCTCAGCTCCAGTGTTAATCTCTAGGGTCGTGAGTTCAAGCCCTGCATTGGGCTCTGTGCTGGATGTGGAGCCTACTTAAAAAAATAAAACAGGGCGCCTGGGTGGCTCAGTTGGTTAAGCGACTGCCTTCGGCTCAGGTCATGATCCTGGAGCCCCAGAATCGACTCCCGCATCAGGCTCCCTGCTCAGCAGGGAGTCTGCTTCTCCCTCTGACCCTCCCCCGTCTCATGCTCTATCTCTCATTCTCTCTCTCAAATAAATAAAGTCTTTAAAAAAATAAATAAAACAAGTAACATCTTTATGTAATGTTAACATGTAAGGTAAGACCTTAAAGTTAATTTTTTTTAAACCGTATATATTCTTGTCAGAATGAAAATCCAAACCATACATTTATTGATAACTAGGAGGAATCATGGCCGTTTCCCATTGTTTGGGGTCATTTCAGTTCTGGATTGCCTGATTTAACCTCCATTATGAGCTATACACAGAAGCCTAAAGATGTTATATATCCCTTCAGAATTCATGCCGCCAAATTGAAGGTAGAATCAGAACTAAAATTCAAGTCTCATTACTGAAAGACCAATGGCAGAGTACATTTTTGCTTATCCTCAGATTTATCTGAGTCCCAAACCTCCTCTTCTGTGACTTCTTTCTGGCTTCACAGTACTATTCACCCATTCCTTTAAAAAGTTTATGGTAAACCTTACTTTTTATAAGCTCTTTTGGAATGTTTTTGTTCAAATTTGAAAAATAATTTACATCAGCACTATCTAATAGAAGTTTTTGCAATGATGGAAATGTGGCTAGTGGCTAGCCACATACAGATACTGAACACTTGGAATGTGGCTAGTGTACCTGAGCACTAAATTTTTAATTTTATTTAATTTTAATTTATTTAAAATTAGTCCCATTTGGCCAGCACAGATTTAGATATTCTTTTTTCTTAAGATTTATTTTTTTATTTTAGAGACAGAGAGAGAGTGCGAGTGGGGGAGAGAATCTCAAGTAGACTCCCTGCTGAGCATGGAACCCAACATGTAGCTGGATCTCATGACCCTGAGATCATGACCTGAGTTGAAATCAAGAGTCAGTGCTTAACTGAGTGAGCCACCCAGGCATCCCTAGATACTCTTTTTTTTTTTTTTTTTTTTTTTTTTGAGAGAGAGCATGCCCCAACATGCGCCTGAGCTGGGGCGGGGGAGCAGAGCTCCCCCTCTCCCAAACAGACTCCCTGCTGAGGGGAGCCCCATGTAGGGCTCGATCCCAGGACCCTGAGATCACGACCTGAGCCAGAGGCAGATGCCTGACTGACTGAGCCACCCAGGCGCCCCATTCCTGGATACTCTTAATAAAGGAAAGAAGTAGAAGTGGACATATTTTTTCACATTCTTTTATTTTTTCACATTCTTTGCTCTTATGATTACTGTATTTGTGTGTTTTTGTGGGGTTGGGTTTTAAAATCTCATTTTTCCAAAATACTGTCTTAGTGAATAAATCTAGTCAGAGAAAACAACTTAGTAATAGCTATTCGAAAGCTATTTTTTTAAATACAAGTTTTTTTTTTTAAGTTTTTATTTATTTATTTGAGAGAGAGAGAGAGAGAGAGTGAGAGAGAGAGCCCAAGAGGGGGTAGGGTCAGAGGGAGAAGCAGACCCCCCGCTGAGCAGGGAGCCCGATGTGGGACTCGATCCTGGGACTCCAGGATCATGACCTGAGCCGAAGGCAGTCGCTTAACCAACTGAGCCACCCAGGCGCCCTTGAAAGCTATTTTTAAAAATTCTTTTAATTAATACAGTTAAGCAACTGTACACTGCTGACCAGCAGAATAATTTCATTTCAGTAGTATTCTGTAATATTACAGTTAAATAATACTTAAAGCTTAAATTTTTCATAAATACTTGACTAAACTATTATTTAAATCTTTTTACTATAGCCATATCTCAGAAGCCTCTAAAACAAAGAGACATTGAAAGGAAATAAGATATGCCTAATGATCACCTCTTCACTTGGCCTCTTCAAATCTTTATATATGACTAGTTCCTGGCTTTGATTTTGTGAATCTTATTTATACCATCTAGCCCTCCACTCATTGTATCCTGTTACCCTGTTTTATAGTAGCTTAACACTATCTGAAATTTTCTTGCTTATTTAAGCTCCATGAGACCAGAATCTTACATCTTTTGATTTCCCAGGACCTAGAACAGGGTCTGGCATATCATTGGTGTTCAGTAATGAACCATGTCACAAACAAAACAAAAAGGATTCTGTGAGGAATAAGATATATATCTGGAATAACATGCCACGTGAAACGTGGGAAGCGGCAAGGTTTCGATTATCTTAGTGATGTTGGTGTGGGTAATTTAAGGTGATTAGAATGATTTTATATAGAAATGTTTCTTCAGGAACTCTTATTTTAAAAACAAACTTTAGTCCAGACATACATATATGTACTAAATAAATCCCATCCACATAAAGCATCAGAAAGTTGACAAAATAGAGGGGAAAAGTGAGAAAATATTTCCATGGTCAGTTTTTGAGTATTGAGCCTCATTTCCTAACCTCTTAGAGATTAAGGGGTTTACTCGAAGTCATTTTGTATACCATTGGTTGGAATGGTAGGAGAACCATTCCAGCAGAATTGCCTACTCCTGATTTTCCTATGTGTTGTTTTGACTTAGGATCTATGAACAAACATTGCTGTGTAGCAGACATAGGCACTTTGATATAAACAGTAGTTGGCTGATAATTTATCTGCAAGTAGTTGGAGCACCTGGGTGGCGCGGTTGGTTAAGTGTCTGCCTTCAACTCAGGTCATGATCCCGGGGTCCTGGGATTGAGCCGTGCATCAGGCTCCCTCCTCAGTAGAGAGTCTGCTTCTCCCTCTGCCTCTGCCATTCCCCCTGCTTGTGTTCTCTCTCTTGCTCACTTTGTCTCTCAAATAAATAAAATCTTAAAAAAAAAAAAAGTAGTTGGAAATCAAATATTCTCTTACGGTAAATTAGGTGATTTAATTTCTAATTTTTAAATGCCAACATGGGAAGTGTGGGAAGGATTCTATTTTTACTTATATGTGTACGTTTTCTTAAATGGTTTCTTTAAAACTATTTAAGAAAATGTAAAAGTTTAAAAAAAAAAACTGAGGAGAGCCCCATGTAGGGCTTGATCCTACAAATCAAGGATTTGATTTGAAGATGTAAATGAAAGCCTTTTTATTTAGGGAACTTATTGTTATTTGCCTTAACAAAATACAGTTTCACTTAGAGGTTATTCATTAGAAAAATACTGGTGTAATACAGTTTTTTTTTTTTTTAAAGATTTTGTTTATTTATTAGAGAGAGAGAGAGAGCGCACCTGAGAGGGGGAGGGTCAGAGGGAGAAGCAGACTCCCCGCTGAGTGGGGAGGCTGATGTGGGACTCGATCCTGGGACTCCAGGATCATGACCTGAGCCGAAGGCAGTTGCTTAACCAACTGAGCCACCCAGGCGCCCGTAATACAGTTTTTTTGAATGGCTATGCGAGGCTTTTCTTTTTTAATTGGCTATCCTATGTTTAAATTAACAGATTTTTTTTTTAATGGCTCTTACCATAGTGCTGTCTTTACTACTGCAAATTTTCTCCACCCCCCCCCCACATATTTTTGTGAAAATTGTTCACAAAATCCAGTATGGCCCAGTGATTGTAGTTACCAGAAATTGAAAATCTTAAAAACAGTATTTTAGGGGTACCTGGGTGGCTCAGTCAGTTAAGTGTCTGTCTTCGGCTCAGGTCATGATATCAGGGTCCTGGGATATTATAGTCCCATGTGAGCAGGCACCCTGCTCAGCGGGGAGTATGCTTCTCCCTCTCCCTCTGCCCCCCTCATCCCCCCACTTGTATGCGCTCACTCGAGAGCTCTCTCAAATAAGTAAATAAAATCTTTAAAAAAATGTATTTTAGTAATAAAAGGACCCATAACATTGTGTCGTGTATGGGAATGGCTTTACTGCCCTTTCATTATTTGTATCACATCTATGACAAGAATGAAAGTAAACTCCCAAGCATAGAAAGCAGCAGTGACTGTGCCAACAAAATGGGAAGAAATAATTTCCTTTTCTTCTGCATGTGTTAAAGGTGGCAGCAACACCCTACCAGCAATTAAAAGCTAATGGCTTTTTCTGGCTGACCAGGGATAAATTGTAGGTCACATTAGTATATTTATGTCTATAAATAGGAGGATTTATGTTGTGATAGGTAAGACTTTTTAAAGTGATATTTCTATTTCAGGTTCCCCAAATCTTAGGTTAACGAATCTATGGTAATTTCCCCTCTCCCTTTTATATGCTTTATAGGGATGTTAGTGGAACTAAGGACAACAAAGTGAGTGTTTGGAAATGCTTTCAGTTTCCTGTTGCCTCTGTAACAAATGATGTCAAACCTAGTGGCTTAAACACAACAAAATTTAAAACAACAGATTTACTATCTCGCAGCTCTGGATGTCAGAAGTCTCACGGGGCTAAAATCAAGATATCGGTAGGGTTGCATTCCTTCTGGAGGCTCTAGGGAAGAATCTGTTTTCTTGCCCTTTTCAGCTTCTAGAGGCTGCCTGCATTCCTTGGGTTATGGTCCCCCTCTGTTTTCAAAGCCAGAAGTATAGTGTCTTCAGATCTCTGACTCTTCTCTCTCCCTTTTTCACTTATAAGGATCCTTATGATTACATTGGCCCCACCTGGATAATCCAGGATATTCTCTCCATTGTAAGATCCTTAATTACATCTGCAAAGTCCCCTTTACCACAATAAGGTAACATATTTACAAGTTCTGGGGGTTAGGATGTGGGCATATGGTAGGGGGCATTATTCTATCACATTCTCTATGCAAGTTGAAGATACTGTCTTTGTTAACTATAGTAATAGTTAACAAGGTTTACTGAAGAAGTAAACATTGCCTTTCTGAAGCAATACAGACATGACAGAAAAGTGGTTTAATGGTCAATGACAGTATAGCATGTGATAAACAGTGCAGGTCACAAGTAAGACTGTCTCAGTTTGACTCCTGGCTCTATCCCTGTGTGACCTTGGACAAGCCACCTAACCAGTTTTTCAATTTCCTCATCTGTAAAATGGAGATGCTAATATTCACTTTACAGAATTTTTCTGAGGGCTAAATGTCGTAATTCTTTTAAAGCACTTGGAACAAGACATAAGTGCTCAGTAAATGATACTGTTTTACTTAAAGTATCTTTAGGGTATTCATTTGAAATTTCAAGAGAGTCTTATATAGATAGAAATCTGGGTCTATTGAGTTGCAGTCTTTTTGTTTAACATTTTGAATACTTACATCCAAATACTCCAAATATTTCATATTTGGGAAAACATCTGTGCCCATTAGTCATTAAAAAATTGGGTACAAGCTGAGTAAATATGAATATTTCCTTGGTTTATAATTAGTGAATTGTATTTTTTCTTTTGAAAAACGTATTAAAATTTTTATATGCTCAGTTTAGAATCTACAGAGAAGCAAAAGGCAAAGCAAAAAAAGAAAAGAACTCATCCATAATTCCATTCAGAGATAGTAAGTATTTACATTTTAATGAACATCATTTTAGGGCAATGGTTCTCAGCCCTGGGGCAGTTTTGCCCTCCAAGGGGACATTTGGCGATGTCTGGAGACATTTTTGATTGTTAGTACTGGCAGGTGGTACTACTGTCATCTAATCGGTAGAGGCCAGGATGCCACTATACATCTTAAAATGGACATGACAGCCCCCCACAATAAATTATCTGGCCCAAAGTGTTAGTAGTGCTGAGGTTGGAAAACCCCATTTCAGAGTGTGATCTCATTGATAAATGTATTGCCTTCTTAGTCTAGTTCTCAGTCATGTATTTAAATTTTGGATCACTTCTTGATCCGTGAGTTACGTAAAATCTAGATACAAAAGACCAGATTTGATTTGGTAAGTCATATTTGGCTCTTGAGAAATGTTAGTAATTTTAGAGGTTAGCGTAACACAGCAGTTTGATGAGGTTTCCAAAGAAGGTTACATACTGAAATTACCTGCATTATTTTATTTTATTTTTTTAAGATTTTATTTATTTATTTGACAGGGAGAGACACAGTGAGAGAGGGAACACAAGCAGGGGCAGAGGGAGAGGGAGAAGCAGGCTTCCCACAGAGCAGGGAGCCTGATGTGGGGCTCGATCCCAGGACCCGGGGATCATGACCTGAGCCGAAGGCAGATGCTTAACAACTGAGCCACCCAGGAGCCCCTGCATAATTTTACATTATGAAGTTGAAGTCATGTTTTTTTTTGTTTTTTTGTTTTTTAAAGATCTTATTTAATTGACAGAAAGAGACAGCCAGAGAGGGAACACAAGCAGGGGGAGTGGGAGAGGGAGAATCAGGCTTCCCGCTGAGCAGGGAGCCCGACGCGGGGCTCCATCCCAGGACCCTTGGATCCTGACCTGAGCCAGAGGCAGACGCTTAACGACTGAGCAACCCAGGCATCCCAGAAGTTGAAGTCCTGTTACAGTAAACACTGATGCTGTGATTTGGGGCTATGCTTTTGACTGTATTTTGATAACCAAACGTATTTTCTTCTGTCATTACTTGGTTGTTAATGAATATTTAGTAAAACCGCAGTTATAATTTCCTTTAGTCTTTTCTGCCATCTCTGTATTCACTTAGTAGCCTTTCTCATTCCCTTACTGTACCAAGGGATAGGGTACAGCAATGAACAAAACATAAAAGTACCTCGTACCTTTTCTAGAATTGAAGTACAGTTGACCATTGAACACCACGGTTTGAACTGTGCAGGTTCACTTGCATACAGATTTTTTTTTATAAATACAGTGCAGTACTGTAAACGTATTTTCTCTTCCTTGTGGTTTTCTTAATATTTTCTTTTCTCTAGCCTACTTTATTATAAGAATACAGTATGTAATGTGTGTAACATACAACGTATGTATTAATTGACTGTGTTATCAGTAAGGTCAACAGGAGGCTATTAGTAATTAAATTTTTGGGGAGTCAAAAGTTATCTGCAGATTTTTGACTACACTGGGTGCTAGCCCCTAACCTCCATGTTGTTCAAGGGTCAACTTAGTTTGGTTTTGATGGTTGGTTGGTTTTTCCACGATTAAAGATGGCACTGCTACCCTTTGCATTGGAAATGAAAGATAAATAAGAATTTCAGATATCTGAACACATTTGTCAATTCTCTGGATGCTAAAGTTACTCAAAGACACCTCAAATATAGCTTGGCATTCTAATATAAATTGATTTTGTGTTTAGTGCAGGTTTTGTATTCACCTATAAATGATTTGAGAAAAGGAAAGTCATTTTATTAGAGTTCCAGGTTCTTATCATGTGTTATGCTCAATGATGATAATATTGTGACAGTTTCTCTTGATATTAGTAGTGATTGCAGGGTTGTTTTTTGTTTGTTTTTTTAAGATTTATGTATTTATTTTAGAGAGAGAGCAAGCTGGGGGAGGGACAGAGAGGGAGAGAGAGAGAGAGAGAATCTCAAGCAGACTACACAGTGAGTGTGGAGCCCCACACGGAGCTCAGCCTCGCCACCCTGAGATCATGACCTGAGCCTAAATCAAGAGTCGGTCGGACTCTCAATGGACTGAGCCACCCACGTGTCCCATGACTGCAGTTATTATACATTAAAGCAAAAGACAGAAGAGATTCATTTCATTATATATCTACTGTTTTGATAAATATAGACCTTAATATGTTAATATTTTATATATGCCTATAGAATTATTAGGGTCATGGTAGTAAGGTTCATATTAAATGTGGTTATGTAAATGTTTAGTTTCCTGGGAGAAAAATCTCTTGTCTGTCAGTGACTATTTTGTGTGATGTGTTTATGCTCTCTGTTTCCAGCACTTAATAAGGTGTCTTCTACTCTGGGGGTGCCTGGGTGGCTCAGTCAAACATCCAGCTCTTGGTTTTGGCTCACGGTGTGATCTCGGAGTCATGGGATTGAGCCCCACATCAGGCTCCGTGCTCAGCATGGAGTCTGCTTGTCCTTCTCCCTCTGATCCTCCCCCCCAAATAAATAGATAAAATCTTAAAAAAAACTATCTTCTCCAATTTCTAATGAAAAGATTACTTGATATAATCTTACATAATAACTTTTGGAAAAAGTTTAAAAATAATTGGGGCAAATTTTTTTTGTTGTGTTTTCCTCTTAGTGACCTGATTACCTACTGCTAGTTTGGTTTTGTGTTGGACATACAATCACAGTGCAGATACTTTCTAGCTTTATTCATGACCTTTCTTAAGAATGGAAAAAACAAATCTGTACAGTCAGTTCTAAGTGCATGCTGCTAACAAATAGCCTGTGGCATTTCAGTAAAACTAGTTAATGGTTATAACTCATACTGAAATATTTACATTGTTAAGCCAATCCTATGGCCCCTTACTGTATGCTCCCTTTTGTTTACAATTGATTTGTTTATTGATAATGTGTCAGGCACAGTAGTTGGCCTGGGGATTCAGAGATGAAGTAGTCCCACATCCTTAACGTAAACTTCCAGTCTTTTCATATTGTCTGGCATCTGAGTTGTTTTTATTTCCATGAATTTTATTTCCATGAATATAGTGTGCTTTCATTAAATGCTTATAATTTAGTTTTGCAACATATCAAGAAAGGCCCTTCTAATAGTCTAGATATTTGGAACCTGTGATATTAAAAAGCCAAGAAAGTTATTTTTTCTTTCTTTTTTTTTAAGTTTTTATTTATTTGAGAGAGGGAGAGAGAGAGAGTGAGCCACTCAGGCAGAGGGGCAGAGGAAGAGGGAGAAACAGACTCCCTGCTAAGCAGGGATCTCACTGTGGGGCTCGATCCTAGGACCCTGGAATCATGAGCTAAGCCAAAGGCAGATGCTTAACCTACTGAGCCATACAGGTTCCCTGAAAAAAAAAAAAAAATTTTTTTTTTTAAGTAAGCTCTGTGCCCAATGTTGGGTTTGAACTCAACCCCAAGATCAAGAGTCCCATGCTCCACCAACTGAGCCAGCCAGGTGCCCCAAGAAGCCAAGAAAGTTCTTAGCTGAAACCCTTTTAGGTAATGGTTAATGTAGGTTTTTGCACAGGCACTTCCCTCACTTTCCACAGGTTAGGACTTTCTTGTTTTTCCAAGCCTGGAAATGTCTGAGGTCCCCAGTATCCTCTGTCAGTCCCCACATCCCACAGCTTCTTAACCCTGGATGTTTTCTTTTGCCATCCAGGCGTTTGTCCCTTTCTGTCATCAGGGACTCTGATTTGCTCATCTTTTATCTCTAGTACTCAAGACTAAACATAATATGAGTACTTGATATGAAATGAATAAATGAATCTTAACCAGGAGCAATTTCTGAGCCTCATCTCTAGCACTTGCCCTTTACTGCTTTTCTCTCTCCAGTAATAATGTAAACCGTACAGTTGCAGGAGCCATGTCTGAATTTTCATCCCCATAACTTCAGTGCTTAGCCTAGTGTCTAGTAAATAGTAGATGCTCAATAAATACTTGTGGGTTTGTTTTTGTTTGTTTGTTTTTGTTAGGGAAGCCTGTATAGGTTGGGGTGGGGACAGCCTGGCCGGAACTTTTGTTCTTCTTCCCACTGCAGTCGTACCAGAATGGAAGGAAGGAGGAGCTGTTATGAACCTGGGCCCAACATTGTCTCAGCCCACAGAGGACCAGTAACAGACAGCAGCTGGTGTCCAGAGTTTCACAGATGTACGCACGCACGCACTTCCTTTAGGTTAAGATAGCTCTTTACAGTGTATTAAGTGCTGTGGTAAAGCATAGGCAGGATGCTATGCCAGCAGAAGAGGGTACTTGACCTGGCTTCAGAGTGTGTGTGATGTGTAAGAGGTGGTCCGGAAGAGCTTCTTTGAGTTATCTTAACACATCTGAATAGAATCTTAAAGTATGAGTCGTTGATGAGAGAGGAGATGCTAGAATGGTGGAGAGCAGGGTGGGAAAGCTGTGGCAGCAGAAGAGGAGGCTGGGCAGTGGACAAATCAAGAAAGGTCTTCTGCTCTTTGGATTTTATCCTAAGGCTTGGAGAGCCATGAGAGGTTATTATAGGGGTTTTTTGCTTTTGTTTTGAAGTACTATCAGTGCTATACAGAGTAGATTGGAGGTGGACAGCTTGGAAGGCAGGAAGAACAATTTGGAAGTTGATGCCAGACGATAAATGATAAGGCAGAGGCAGTGAACATAGCAAGAATTAGAATTGGAAGAAAGTTTGAGGGTAGAATCCAGCTTTGTTTTATGCATTGAGATTATCTTCTCCCAGTCTGGGGGCTTGTCTTTTCACTTGTGTTGTAACTTTGGCATACAGTTTTTTTTTTTTTTAATTAAAACTGCTGATTTTATTAATCACTTTTATACTGTATGTATCATTTAAGAAGTCCTTCCACTGTAAGTTCATAAAGATCTCCTGTGCTTTTTTTTCATAAAAGTTTTTAAGTTTTACTTTTTATATTTGATCTCTAGCCCATCTGGAGTTGGTATCCTATATGGTGAGGGTCTAATTTTTTTCCTACATGGATAAGCAGTTATCCATACCATTCTTTGAATCTTCTGTCTTTCCTCACCAGTTTGTAGTGCTGCTTCTGTTACATGCCAGATTCCCATGTAGGCTTGCATCTGTGTCTAGGGTCTTACTGTTTCACTGTCTGTGCCTTTGCCAGTACCTCAACTTTTAATTACTGTAGCTTAATAAATGTAAAGCTTCTTATTTTAAGCACATTTAATGTGTGTACGAACCAGTCATTCTTTGAATGGTTATTGTAGACTTTATTGTTGGGAAACATACACAAATGCTTTCTTGATTGCTTTTAGAGCATTTTTTCCCAAGATATTCACATACCATACAATTCTCCCTTTTAAAGTATACAGTTCTGTGGTTTTTAGTATATCCACAAGGTTGTGCAGCCATTACCACTAATTCCAGAACATTTTCATCACCTCAGAAAGAGGTCCCATACCCATTAGCAGTCAGCCTCCGTTTCTCCCTCCTTCCAGTCCCTGGCAACCACTAATCTTCTATCGCTATGTATTTGCCTATTCTGGACATTTCATACAAATGGAATCGTACAGTATGTAGCCTTTCATGACGGCATTCTGTTTGAATTGAGTAAAATTGATAGATTAGCAGGGCATTCTGTAGGAATATACTGTCTAAGAAAGTAGGACAAAAATACTGTACCGTAGTGGGGAGAAAGGAGAAAATCTTAATCAGTATGTTTTGTTTTTATTGTTTAAGCATTAAATTCATATTTTACTTCTCCATTATTGAAGAATGTGGCTAGTGTTATGCTTTTGCTTAGTTGGTAATGAGTAAATGTCATGTAGCAAATTCTGCAAGGGTTTGTTCTTCTGTTGATATCTCTTGAGTTTATTTGATATGGAGTGAGACTATGATTTGGCTATTGTCTGTAATTGTATATAAATGACACAATTTGTTTTATATCTTTGTGGATAAGTGAGTAAAATCATATGAAAATATAAAGGGAATACATTCTTTCCTGAATTATTTTTTAACACAAGCAGATTTTCCAGTTTAGCCCAGAAATTAGTCAGCAGCTGAGCGTTCTTTTTAAAAGGCTACCTCGGAAAGTACCTTTAAGTCAAGATACCCAGATAAGGTTTACTAATATAGAACATGTATTTAACATACTAAAATGTTGTAAGCTTTTGTGTCATTTGGAGAATTGATGCTTTATTAGTATAATGACTGAAAAATAGTTCAGAAAAGATGTTTTCCCCTAAGTCATAGCATTGAAACTTCACAGAGTTAGCCTCAACCAGAATGGTGGTAAATGCTTCAGAAGTTTGACCAGAAGTCTTCAAACCTCATAATTTTTTTTTTAAGATTTTTATTTATTTGACAGAGAGAGAGAGACAGCCAGAGAGAGAACACAAGCAGGGGGAGCAGGAGAGAGGGGGAAGCAGGCTTCCTGCAGAGCAGGGAGCCTGATGAGGGGCTTGATCCCGGGACCTGGGATCATGACCTGAGCCGAAGGCAGACGCTTAACCATCTGAGCCACCCAGGTGCCCCAAACCTCATAATTTTGATATCTTCAAATTTCATTAAAAATGTCATAGGGAAACTAAAAATTTGTGAAGTACTTGAAGAGTTAGTATCATTATATAATGGCCTCAAAGTCTCAGAAGTCCAAGCATTTGCATTACCATGGGAATTTAACAAATTGTTCAAGAGAAAATGCCCAGATTTCAGTGGGAAATAATGTGCTGCTGTACCACTGTGGTTACAGCTGTGGTTGGCCATGCCCATCAACTATTTAACACTTGGGTACTAGTAAAAGTACTTTATTTTGTTTGTGGATAAAAGAGTAAATCTTATAATCTGATACAGTTTTTGTTCCCTTAAAGGATAAAATCATCTAAAGACAAATGGAACAACCACTTCCATTTATAATTTTATTTGTATTTCCTTGCTAGAAATTTTCAAGCAGGATCCATTTTGTTTGAAAGATTGACATTGAGTTGTATAGGCACTGTACCAGATTCAGTTATTGTTTTTTGTCTATAACAGCTAGATTAGATGCTATCAATTCTGGCTGCTTTTAGTGAATAATAGGTAAACATTGTTCATTTCCTTTTTGGTGCTGTAGAGGTGTGGTCAAGTTCTTAGAACCAAATGGTTGATTTTTTTTCTTTTTTTTTTTTTTTCAAAACTTCCCCCCCCCCCCTTGACTTTTTTTTTTTTTAAGATTTTATTTATTTGAGAGCAAGAGAGAGCACAAGCGGGGAGGAGAGAGAGAAAAGCAGGCTCCCCACTGAGCAGGGAGCCTGATGTGGCTTGATCCCAGAGTCCTGGGATCATGACCTGAGCCGAAGGCAGACACTTAACTGACTGAGCCACCCAGGTGCCCGATTTTTTTTTTTTTTTTTGAAGTTGAAATGTAAGAAGGCTTGTGAAGGAAGAATATTGATTTTTAGTGTTATTTGCATCGTATTCATACTTAACAGTAGCAGTTTGTGTTTGCTGATTTTTAAAGGTGTGTGTTTGGGCTCCTTAAAAATATTTATCTCGCACTTCCAAAAAGGTCATATGGCTTATAGTTTTTTGTTTGTTTGTTTTGTTTTTCTTTAATTTGAGAGAGCCGAGAGAGATAGAGAGCACATGAGCCGGGGGAGAGGCAGAGGGAGAAGGAGAAGCAGACTCATGCTTCTCTCAGGGCTCACTTGGGCTCAATCCCAGGACCCTGAGATCATGACCTGAGCCGAAGGCAGAGGCTTAACCCACTGGGCCACCCAGGTGCCCCCGAATAACTTAGAGTTTTAAAATAGACATAATAAAGCAAAAGAACATACCTCTATTGTTTTTAACAGTACACCTTTGTTATTATATTACTAACAGTTAAATAATTTTTAAATTATAAAAACCAAAATGGGCAGTGCAGAATTTAACTTATAGTCAAAGGATCACTCTGATCGTATCATTAAATTAAATTCTGAATAGAACACAGAACCAAAAAAATGGCATCTCTTTTAAAACCCTGGCATTAATGGATTTGGGCACTTTTCTTATAGATTAAGCATGTTTTTCAAGTTTTTACCGTAAAGAGTATCAGATTTCATCCATGCAAACCTATGTACTGTAAATAATGGACCATATTTTTAAAAAACTAACTCCCCTCTCTCATTTTCTTTTTTGGTATAAATTTGGGGATAAAAAGAGTAATGAAAATCTCCCTTGATGCTGTCATCCGGAAATCTTCATATTCTGTCGTTAAATATGAGTCATAGTTGAAAAGTTTTTTGGGGGGGGGCGGGTATGTGTATATGTATTAAATTGATTTCAGATACAAGGTCTGATGGTCAAACATGAGTGATTATTCAGTTAGAAATCAGTATATGAATATAATTGGTAGTTTTCTCTTGTTTCACCTCAAAGAGTGTATACTTAAGCTTGCCTTTATGTACTACATTTCAAGTTTTTGCTTTAAGACAAAATTACCCTCTAATTTTTTAACATTATGTGTTTAAAAAATTTTTTTTTCTTAATGTTTTGCTGCGGAAATCACCAAGCAGTAAAAATGCCAGGTTTTCAAGAACCAGCATAGCTGGTTCATTACTGTAGATAGACTGTGTGCACTCCATTCTTGTTACTATAGAAACACATATAAACTGTGGATTTATCGTAAACCTTGAGAAATGTTACTTGTAGCACTTCACATAAAAAAATATCTGAATCCCTTGTTTACCTGGGGTAAAGGAAGATGATCCTCTTCCTCAATATTGTGGAAATCACGTTCGTTATATTCCACTATTTTTCTTTAGCCATAAAATTTCTAATGTTGATATATCAAGTAGGCTTTGTATTTTAGTATGGTTGATAATTACTGGAATAGGTTTGGAAAATTAAGATTGATGTTCATGCCGATTCAATTAACTATGACTGTGAAAATTGTTTTTTGAGAGCTTCTACATTCTGATTTTCAGATGTACAGTTTTAATAACTCTAGGGTTTTAAGTGGATATGTTTATTTGAAGTTTTTAATATCTTTTGGTCTTTTGTTGGGTTAATAGATTCTGGAAATCCATTTTATTTCATGCCAGTCCCTTGGGGGCTTTAAGCCTTGCAGGGAAGGTTAGCCCAGAACTGATAATCTGCGTAGTGGCTAGGTAAACAGTTATCAGTCAAATTTTGCCAAGGATATTACCTGAGTAGACTATAACTGCGTTTATATTCTTTTGTTTTCTGCATGGAAAGATCCTCAACAACTGTTTAAAGCGTTACATTTATATGTAATAACTCCCTTAAGTTTACACATTTCAGTTTAAAAGACTCATTAAGCCCCACCTCTTAGCCTTCACTTTGGGGAGCATATGGATGAATAAAATTACTTCCTACTTTTAAGGAAATCACATAAACAGATTGTTTCCAGATTAATTCTAAGAGGTATGCATAGTGTATCTTAGGAACATAGAGGAAAGTTACTCAGACTAGCCTAGAGCTTAAGTGACTACTTCTTGAAAATGACTTTCTGAGCTCAGAAGATGGTTAAAAATAAAGCAAAAAAAAGGTATAAAAGGGCATATTAGGTATTGGAAATCACATTGGTAAAGGCACAGTGGTATGAAATCATAGTGTATATACTAATTCCCAGTGGTTTAACATTACAAGCATACAAAAATAACTGGAGGTTGGAGACCTAGGCAGAGACCTTGCTTCGAGGGCTTTGAGTGCTCTGTTGGCCAGAGTGCTTGGACTTCTAGGAATCATTGAAGGATTTTAATCAGGTCAGCGATAATGCTTAAGATTTACAAATTAAGTGACCTAGGAATGTATTTAAGGGGTAGTTGGGTCTGAAAACAGATATAGGCGATTTATATGACATCTTAGAACCACTTTTTTTTTTTTTAAGATTTTATTTGACAGCACAAGCAGGGGGAGCAGCAGAGGGAGAGGGAGGAGCAGGCTCCCCGCTGAGCTGGGGCTTGATCCCAGGACCCAGGGATAATGACCTGAGCCAAAGGCAGATGCTTAACCAACTGAGCCACCCAGGCGCCCCTTAGAACCACTTTTGATTCCAAAAAGCTTGAATAATGAAATCACCATGAGGAATTTTGACATAAAATATAGTTGACCTTTGAATAATATGGCTTTAAACTGCATGGCTCTTAACAAGTAAACTAATTTCTCAGAATCCTTAAGTGTATAAAGTAAGCAACAACAACAACAAAAATACATCTGCATGGCTCCACTTATATGTGGGTTTTTCTTGATAAATACAGTACGATACTGTATATTCTCTCATGATTTTCTTAACATCTTTTATTTAGTTTACTTTATTGTAAAAAGTAACTTAAACTGTACATTAAACGCATCATGACAGATCATATAAATCTTTGGCTTTTTACATTTAACACATCATGAATACTTAATTGATGTTCCTAGCCTCAGCCTGTTCTTCTGAAACACATGACACACTTTTTTTTTTTTTTTCAGAGTCTAAGTGTCTAAGATTTGACTTAAGGAGTCTATAAACTTTCTATTATCATTCCCCTCCTGAATATGCTGGTAAATAAATACATAAGAGCTCTAAAACTTTAGTTGACAAATTTCAAATGCTTTTCCCTTTAAAACTGTCTGTGAACAGCTTCAACAAAATTAAGAAAAAAAAAGGTATTCTTTGACTGACTTATATCATCTTAAAAAAAATTGGTCAGAGGAAGAATTTATCATAAATTGTTTGCCTGTGGTGGTTTCATTTACTTGGAAGTACATATTAAAGTAGGTGGAAGACTAGTACCATTATTTAGTCACCCACCAAACTGTTGACTCTGGGGAGTGGGATTGGGGAATTGTGAAGTGTAAGATGTGAGCATTTCTGTTGTTGTTGCTACTTACTTTATATACTTAGGGATTTTGAGAAATTGGTTTACTTGTTAAGAGCCATTGCTATGAAACAGAGGCTTGGATTTATAGGATGTCTGACTATGAGCAAGTTATTTAATCATGCTGGTCTTCGTGTTTCATTTGTAAAATAAGCATTGTATTTCCTCAGAGGGTTGTTAATGAGGAATAAAAAAAAATAAACGTGAAGCAGTTAGAATGGTTTGACATATAGTAAGCTCTCAAATGTTAGCCATTATTACTATTATTTTAGTAATACAAAATAATTAAAACATACCATCTTTATCAGGGATTTATTAAGGACAAAGGTGTGAGAATTTTTGGTGGCCTCTACCAAAGGGTTTTAAAATTAGAGGGTGCAAAATGCCTAACTTCCAAATCCTGCCTGTCTTTCATGGCCTAAATGCCTCCTTGCCTAGTTAACATTGTTCTTCTCAAATGTTGGTTATAATTGTGATGGTAACACAATTTAATTCTTAGTCACCTTCTGATTCACGTTCACATTATTTACTACTATTTTATGATTCTTGCCCATAAAATCTCATCTAGTATACTAAAGAGATTGTAAATGCCTTTAGGTTGGAGATCAGGTTTTTCACAAGTTGTGTATACCCAACATCACACTGATAATAATAGCCAACAAGTATTGAGCTCTAACTATACTCCAGGCACTGTCCAAAGTACTGCTCACAGATTAACCATTAATTCTTACAACAATTCCTTACAAAGTAGACAATTATAAATATCCAGTTTCTGGGTAAGGAAACTGAGATTTAGGGAGATTAAGTTGCCAACGTCATGTAGCTAACAGCCTTAAATTTGGGTTTTGAACCTAGCAGTTTGATTCTGAGCCTTATTTTCAACCACTGTGCTCACTGGAGAGCCTTCTAATTCTTTAAGGTCTTAACTATTTAGATCAATCAATTGGTGTGTCTGCTGTTTGGAACCTAGCTGTTAGCGTCCAGTACACACAAAAATCACTATGTAGAGGAATTTAGTTATAGTCCTAAAATGTCTTTCTTTTAAAAATTACCAAAACTGCTTTCTTGATTGCATTATTATATCATTTGGAGGTATAATATGAAAAAGCATGGCTCTATTCACGCTTCAGCTTTCTAGAAAAGATAATAATGTGGGACATTTGGCTTAGTTGGTCAGAATTTGGTGTCAAGTTTTTTTGTTTTGTCTTTTTTTTTTTAAGATTTATTTGTCAGAAAGAGAGAGTGAGAGAGCACAAGCAGGGGGAGCGGCAGGCAGAGGGAGAAGCAGGCTCCTTTGCCTAGCAAGGAGCCCAATGCGGGATTCGATACCAGGACCCCGGGATCATGACCTCAGTCGAAGGCAGACGCCCAACCAACTGAGCCACCCAGGCATCCCTGTCTTGTTTTGTTTTTAAGTAATCTCTACGCCCAATGCAGGGCTTGAACTCACAACCTGTAGATCAAGAGTCAGATATTCTACCAGCTGAGCCAGCCAGGTGCCCCGGTGCCAAGTTTTAATGCAGGCTTTTACCACCTTAAGAAGCTGTAGCTTTTTCTTTTTAAAATTTCTTCCAAACCTTAGCCAAGTTACTTTGTTTTTTCCCAACTTTTCACTTTTAAGATTTAAGGAAGTTAAAAGAATATTATAGTCAACACCTGTATTAGCTAATGGTTAACATTTACCTCCTTTTATATGTCCTTTTTTAATCCCAAGACATTTGAAAGTTGTGATCCCATGGCACTTTAAATAGTTCAGCATGCCTCTTCTAAGAATAAAGACATTCTTTTATATAAACCAAACGCTATTATTATACCCTTGAAAATTAATGGCTCCATTTTTTAATGGCCAGTCCATTAAAATTCTAAGTTTTCTCCAAAATACATTTTTTACCTGTGTGTGTGTATATGTTTAAATTTGTAATTTCATCCAAGTTCATGTGTTACATTGGTGGTTAAATGTTTTAAAATCTAGAAGAAACTGAGCGCCTGGGTGGCTCAGTCAGCTAAGTGTCTGTCTTTGGCTCAGGTCATGATCTCAGGGTCCTGGGATTGAGCCCCACATTGGGCTGTCTGCTCAGTGGGGAGCCTGCTTCTCCCTCTCACTCTCCGTCTGTGCTCTCCCTCTCTCTCTCAAATAAATAAATAAAATCTTTAAAAAAAATCTAGAAGAATCTTTCCATCTTTTGTTTGTTTATTTATAACATTAGCTTTTTTGAAGAGCCCAGGCCAGTTGTCTGAAGAATGTTCCACATTTTGTATTTGTCTGATTGTTTCCTCATTTTTCAGTTTAAAGCATTGGGAAGAATACTTAGGAGATGACGATGTGTTAATTAATCACATCATGAGGCCCATAATGCCAGGTTGTCCTGCTTTTGGTAATGTCATGTTTCATCACTTGTTTAAAATGATGCCTGCCAGATCTATTGTATGTATTTCTGTTTGCAATTATATGTTTGCAAAAATTATGTATAATTGGAGTAACAAATATTTAAATTTGGAGTAACAAATATTTAAACTTTCACTTTTCCCATTTTTGCCTGGGAACCCTTAATCTCTTCACATTTTCTAGAATGTCAGAATAAAGGATGTTGTTTATAAAATATGTGTTTTGCAAATATTTTCTCCCTGCCTATAATGTACCTTTTTGTTCTTTTGTTTTGTCTCTGTAATATTTTTTTTATTTTTCTATTTTTAAGATTTTATTTATTTATTTGAGAGAGACAAATGATGAACAGGGGGAAGGAGGCGATGGGAGAGGGAGAAGCAGACTTCCTGCTGAGCAGGGAGCCCAGTGCGGGGCTGGATCACAGGACCCTGAGATCATGACTTGAGCTGAAGGCAGACGCTTAACCAACTGAGCCACCCAGGCACTCCTGTAATTTTTTTTTAATTGAAATATAGTTGACATAAAGTATTAGTTTCAGGTGTACAATGCAGTGATTCAACAATTATTTACATTACAAAATGCTCTTCACAGTAAGTATAGTTACCGTTTGTCACCATACAAATTTATTACAATATTATTGGCTATATTTCCTATGTTGTACTTTTCATCCCCATGACATACTTATTTTACAACTGGAATTTTGTACCTCTTAATCCTCTTCACCTATTTTGCATGTATTCCCACCCTCTTTCTCTCTGGGAACCAGCAGTTTGTGTATTTATGAGCAATTTCTGTTATTTTTTGGTTTTTGTTTGCTCATTTTTTGTGTTTTTTAGATAGCACATGTAAGTGAATCATATAGTATTTGTCTTTGATTTATTTCACCCTTAGATCACCCCTCTAGATCTATCCAAATGGCAAGATTTCATTATTTTTTTATGGCTAATATTCTGTGTATACTTTATTCATGTTATCAATGGATGGGTTACTTCCATATTCTGGCTATTGTAAATAATGCTGCAGTAAACATAGTGGTGCATATATCTTTTCAAATTAGTGTTTTTATTTTCTTTGGTCCAGAGTGGTGTTACTGGATTGTGTTGTATTTCTGTTTTTAATTTTTTGAACCTCCATACTGTTTTCCATAGTGATTGCACCAATTTACATTCTCACCAACAGTGCACAAGTATTTCCTTTTCTCTACATCATGACTAATACTTCTTTCTTTCTTTTTTTTTTTTTTTAAGATTTTGTTTGTTTATTTGAGAGAGAGCATGCGAGAGCGTGAGAGTTGGGAGGGGCAGAGAGAGAGGGAGAGGGAGAAGCAGACTCCATGTGGAGCTGGGAGCCCGATGTGGGGCTCAAGTGCAGGACCCAGGGTCATGACCTGAGCTGAAGTCAGATGTCTAACAGACTGAGCCACCCAGGCACCCCTACACTTATTATTTCTTATCTTTCCATTCTGACTCGTGTGAGGTGATATCTCATTGCATTTTCCTGATGATTAGAGTGATGTTGAACCTCTTTTCATGCGTCTCTTACCCATCTGTGTGTCTTCTTTGGAAAAATGTCTGTTCGGATCCTCCCACCCATTTTAATCATTTAATTGGGGTTTTTTGGCGTTGAGTTGTATGAGTTCTTTATATATTTTGCTTTTAACCCATTATCAGATATATCATTTGCAAATATCTTCTCCCACTCAGTAGGTTGCCTTTTTGTTGTGTTGATGGTTTCCTTTGCAGTGCAAAAGCTTTTTGGTTTAATGTAATTCCAATTATTTATTTTTGCTTCTGTTTCCCTTGCCTAGGAAACAGATCCAGAAAAATATTGCTAAGACTGATGTATAAGAGTTTACTGGCTATGTTGTCTTTTAGGAGTTTTACAGTTTTAGGTCTTAAATGTAAGTCTAACTCATTTTGAGTTTATTTTTTTGTATGGCATAAGAAAGTGATCCAGCTTCATTATTTTGTGTTAAGCTGTCCAGTTTTCCCAACATCATTTATTGAAAAGACTGCTTTTTCTTTATTGTGTATTCTTGCCTCCTTTGTCATAGATTAATTGATCATATATGTATGGGTTTATTTCTGGGCTCTTTATTCTGTTCCATTGATCTGTGCGTCTGTTTTTGTGCCAGTACCATACTGTTTTGATTACTGTATCTTTGTAGTATAGTTTGAAATCTTGGATTGTGATACCAAGGATTATGATATGATTGTGTTCTTTCTCAAGATTGTCTTTATTATGTTGAGGTATGTGCTCTTGATACCCACTTTGTTGAGAGTTTTTATCATGAATGAATGTCAAATTCTTTTCTGCATCTCTTGAGAAGTTCATATGATTTTTATCCTTCATTTCTTAATGTGGTGTATCATGTTGATTGATTTGCAGATACTGAACCATCCTTGCATCCCTAGAACAAATCCCACTTTATTGTGGTGAATGATCTTTTTTTTTTTTTAAGATTTTATTTATTTGTCAGAGCATAAGCAGGGGGAGCAGCAGGCAGAGGGAGAAGCAGGCTCCTCGTTGAGCAAAGAGCCCAATGTGGGACTTGATCCTAGGACCCTGGGACCATGACCTGAGCTAAAGACAAATGCTTAATCGACTGAGCCACCCAGGCGTACCATGAATGAATGATCCTTTTAATGTATTGTTGAATTTGATTTGCTAACCTTTTGTTGAGGATTCTGCATCTGTGATCATCAGGGATATTGGTCTGTCATTTTCTTCTTCTTTTTCTTTTGTAGTGTCTTTGTCTAGTTTTGATCTCAAGATAATGCTGGCCTCATAGAATGAATTTGTAAGCATTCCTTCCTCTTCTATTTCTTTTGGAATAGTTTGAGAAGGATAGGTATTAACTCTTTTTAAATGTTTGGTAGAATTCACCTGTGAAGCCATCTGGTCATGGACTTTGTTGGAAGTTTTTAGATTACCAGTTCAATTTCATTACTTATAATTGGTCTGTTCAGATTTTCTTTTCTTTCTGATTCAGTCTTGGAAGATTGTGTGTTCCTAGGAATTTATCCACTTCTTGGTTATCCAACTTGTTGCCATATAATTTTTCTAGTAGTCTCTTATGATCCTTTATGTTTCTTTGGTGTTGGTAATAACTTTCCCTCTCTCATTTCCGTTTTTTTTTTTAAGATTTATTTATTTATTTATTTGACAGAGAGAGACAGCGAGAGAGTGAACACAAGCAGGGGGAGTGGGAGAGGGAGAAGTAGGCTTCTTGCTGAGCTGGAAGTCTGATGCAGGGCTCGATCCCAGGACCCTGGGACCACGACCTGAGCTGAAGGCAGACGCTTAACGACTGAGCCACCCAGGCACCCCCTCTCATTTCCGATTTTATTTATTTGAGTTCTCTCTCTTCTTATTGAGTCTGGCTAAAGGCTTATCAATCTTGATTATCTTTTCACAGAACCAGCTTTTAGTTTCATTGATCTTTTCTACTTTTTTCTTATTTCATCTGTTTTTGTTCTGATCTTTATTGTTTCTTTTTTTCTACTGACTTTGGCTTTTTTTTTTTCTTTTTCTAGTTCCATTAAGTGTAAGGTTAGATTATTTATTTGAGGTTTTTGTTCCTTCTAGTAAGCCTGTCTTGTTCTGAATTTCCCTCTTTTTGAACCATTGTGTTTCCGTTTTAATTTGTCTCCAGGTATTTTTTATTTCCTCTTTGATTTCTTTCTTGACCCATTGGTTGTTTAGTAGCATGTTGTTTAGCCTCTGTGTGTTTGTGGTTTTTGCAGTTGTTTTCTTGTAATTGATTTCTAGTTTTATACTGTTGTGGTCAGAAAAGATGTTTGATATAATTTCAATCATCTTAAATTTATTGAAACTGCTTTGTGACCTAACATGTTATCTTTCCTGGAGAATGTTCTGTGTATGCTTGAAAAGATGTGTATTCTGGCTTTTTGGGGTGGAATATTTCCGTGTATATATCTGTTAAGTCCATCTGGTTTATTGTGTCACTCCAAGCCACTGTTTCCTTATTGATTTTCTGTCTGGATGAACTAGCCATTGATGTAAGGGGGGTGTTAAAGTCCCCTACTATTATTGTGTTACTGTCAAATTTCTCCTTTTATGTCTGTTAATATTTGCTTTATATATTTAGGTGCTTTTATGTTTGGTACATGTAATTTTTGCAATTGTTATGTCCTCTTGTTGGATTGACACCTTTATCATTATGTAATGCCATTCCTTGTCTCTTATTACAGTGTTTGTTTTAAGGTCTATTTTGTCTGATAGAAGTATTACTACTCCAGCTTTTTCTTTTTTTCCATTTGCATGGAATATCATTTTCCACTTCTTCACTTTCAGTCTCTATGTGTCTTTGGGTCTTAAGTGAGCCTCTTGTAGAAAGCATATAGCTAGGTCTTGTTTTTTATCCATTCAGTCACCCTATGTCTGTTGGAGCATTTAGTCCATTTACATTTAAAGTAATTATTGATAGGTATGTACTTAAAGCCATTTAGGTAATTGTTTTCCACTTGTTTTTGTAGTTCTCCATTCCTTTCTCCTGCTTTTTTTGTGATTTGATGACTTTCTTTAGTGTTATGCTTGGAATTCTTTTTATTTTTTGTGCATTACAGGTTTTTGGTATGTGGTTACCATGAGTTTCGTAAATAACATTCTATGTGTATGGTTGCTTAAGTTCAAACATATTCTAAGAGCACTCCATTTTTACTCCCTCTCTCCCATGTTGTATGTATATGACATCATATTTTACATCTTTTTATTTTGTGTATCCCTTAACTAATTTTTGTAGATATAGTTGACTTTACTACTTTTGTCTTTTAATCTGCATACTAGCTTTATAAGTGATTGATTTACTACGTCTGCTTATGTATTGCTTTTACCAGTGAAGTTTTTTCTTTCATAATTTTCTTCTCGTTATGCCTGTATTTTCTGCTTAAAGAAGTCCCTTTAACATCTCTTCCCCTCCCCCACCCCCCTTTAACATTTCATGTAAGGCCACTATAGTGGTGATGAACTCCTTTAACTTTTGTTTGTCTCTGAAACTCTTTATCTCTTCTTCAATTCTGAATGATAATCTTTCTAGGGAGAGAATTCTTGGATGTAGGTTTTTTTTCCTTTCAGTACTTTAAATATATCACGCCACTTTCTTCTGGCCTGTAAGGTTTTTGCTGAAAAATCAGCTGATAGTGTTGTGGTGTTTCCTTGTACATAACTATATGCTCTTCTCTTGCTGCTTTTAAGATTCTCTCTATTTTTGATTTTTGATATTTTAATAATAATGTGTCTTGGTGTGGATCTCTTTGGGTCCAGCTTGTTTGGGTCTCTTTCTGCTTCCTGGACCTGGATGTCTGTTTCCTTCTCCAGGTTAGGGAAGTTTTCAGCTATTATTTCTCAGATAAATTTTCTGCCCCTTTCTCTTCTTTTTCTTCTTAAGGGATCCCTGTAATGTGAATGCTAGTATGCTTGATGTTGTTCTATCGGTCCCTTAACCTTCCTAATTAAAAAAACTTATTTAAGTAATCCCTACACCCAACGTGGGGCTTGAACTTACAACCCCAAGATCAAGAGGCACACACTCTTCTGACTGAGCTAACCAGGTGCCCCATCTATCCTCATTTTTATTTTTTATTTTTTATTTATTATTATTTTTTTCTATCCTCATTTTTAAAAAATTCTTTTTTCTTTTCGCTGTTCAGTTTGGGTGCTGTCCACTACCCTGTCTTCCAGATCTCTGATCCATTCTTCTGCTTCTTCTAATCTGCTGTTGATTCCCTCTAGGATTTTTCATTTCAGTTATTGTATTCTTCAGATCTGATTGTTTCTTTTTTATATTTTCTATCTCTTTGTTGAAGTTCTCATAGAGTTCATCCACTTTTCCCTCAAGTCTGGTTAGCATCTTCATGACCATTACTTTGAACTCTTTTTCAGATAGATTACTTATCTGTATTTTGTTTAGTTCTTTCTTGGAGGTTTTGTTTTATTCTTCCATTAGGAATATATTCCTCTGTCTTCTTGTTTTATCTAACTCTCTGTGTTTGTTTCTATATATTAGGTAGGTCAGCTGTGTCTCCTGATCTTAAAAGTAGTTGCCTTATCTGGAAGACGTTGTGTAGTGCAGTCCCCCTTGTCACCAGAACCCAGTGCTTCAGAGCTGTCCCCTGTGTGGGCTGCATGTGTCCTATTGTGACTGGGCCCCGATTGCTGTGGGTGTGCTGCTGGTGGGTGGGGCTATCCCTTAGCCCAGCTGTCAGCAGTAACCAACCACGAGACTATTACAGGTGCAGTGGTGGGCAGGGATGTCCCCCAGGCTTTCTGGCTGCAGTGTAGTCAGTCCCAGCACAGCTGACTGAGAAGTTTAACTGTAGCTGCTGAGGGCATGTGATGGGTTGGGCTAGCCCCCTGCAAAGCTGGCTGAGAGGCCTGACCACAACTGCTGTGGGTATGCTGGTGGGCAAAGCTGGCTCACCCTCTTTCCTGGGGCAGAAGTCACTTTGAAGGGGTGCTTGTCCTGGACCAGGGCTGCCTGGTGGGTGGTAGTCATTTTGGGAGGTATTGCTCCTGATGGAGGTTGTCTGTTGTGTGTGGTGGGGTAGGAGCTGCTTTGGAGGGGCCCCTGCTGGGATGGGTGAGTTGGATGGGCCAGGTCCACAGGGGAACTGCAAAGCCGGCAAGTGGAGTGAGCACAGTAGATGGAGAGTGTCAGGCCTGGCTTCTGCAAGTGTCTAACCAGCAAGGCTGAAGGAGAGCAAGAAAAATGACTCACCAGCAGTTCCAGCCCCATAGAAAGCCGTCACAGATCCCTGCCCCTCCAGCATATGTCCTAAATCTCGATAAATCTATTTCACTATAACCTAGGCAATTTTCAAACTGTTGCTTTTGTGCTGGGTCTCAGACCAAGTGACATAGTGCTGGCCCTTTAAGAGCAAAGGCTTGATTTTCTGTAGCCCTCTGGATCTCCCAGAATTAAGCTCAGGATTTTCTAGCCAGACATTATGGGGGTTTGGCTTCCTGGTGCAGGGGCTTGATCCACTCCTCAAGGAGTGCCTCTGTGCCTGTGATATCCCTCCCACTTGTAGGTCACTGCACAAGGGGTTTGGTTCCTGATCACATGTCTGCCCCTCCTACCCTTCTCATTGTGGCCTTCTCTTTATGTCTTTAGCTGTGACTGATCTGTTCTGCTGGTCTTCAGCTTGTTTTCAGAGTGAGTTGCATGACAATTAGTTGTCATCCTGGTGTGTCTGTGGGAGAAGGGGAGCTCATGATCCTCCTACTCCCCTATCTTCCCCTGTTCTCATGGCTACCATTTTTAAATCACCTTTTTCTTTTTTTAACTGTGTCCTTTGAAAAGCAAAAGTTTTAAATTTTGAAGTCCATTTTGTCAGTCTTTTTCTTTCACAGTTCATGGTATTTGTTTAAGAAAATCTTTGCCTAACCCAGTGGTATATCTTGTCCCATGTTTTTATTCTAGAAGTTTTATCATTTTGATTTTAGTATTAGGTTTACGAACTAATTGTAGTTATTTTCGGGTATAACGTAAAGTAGGGGTTGAGGTTCAGTTTTTCCATACTGATATCCAGTCAGTTGTTCCAGCCCCATTTGTTGAGAAAATACTGTCTTCTCCCCTTGAATAACCTTGGCACCTTTGTGGTAGATCAGTTGACCATGTAACTATGGGTATGAATATTTTAAATATGTGTTTATTTATTTATTATTTTTTATAATGAGCATAACACATTTTTACCAAACAAGGAATTAGTGGGTGAGTAAAGTTACACTGTAGGGTAATGTCCCCAGAAATCTGGCAGGTAAATGGAGGCATACTAGTTATAAGCCCTCAGAGGAATAGGGACTATTTCTTTCATTTATCGATTGAATGATATTGAATAAGACATACATGGTCTCTACCCATGTCTGCCTTTTTAGAGCAGTAAGGGAGTAAGGGAGACAGACAATAAGAAGGTAAACACATGTTTGTATAACCCATATTATGGCAAATGCTATAAAGGAGAAAAGTACGGGACCTCAGCAGGCCTCTCGGAGGGATTATGTGTGTTCAGGTAGCTGGAGGAGCACATGTGAGCATCCTGATCGCAAAGATGAAGTGGGCACATTTGAGAAACTGAAAGGAAACCCATGTGGCTGGAGTGCAGTGCTTGCAGCAGAGAATGCTGGTAAATGACTTTGGAAATGTAAACTGACGTGTGACCATGCAGGGGCTTGCTGGCCATGATAAATAGTCTCGATTTTATTTGAGTGCATTGGGAAGGCCCTGAAGGTTTGTTTTGTTTTTGCTTAAGACTATGTAACTTCTATCTAGATCAATACGTTAAATATAACTAGCTGATAGAATCGGCAGCTCAGAAACCTCCCTTTTGGTCTTATCCAGTATTTATAGCCCACCACCGCTGCCCCCCCCCCCGACCTCCCAGTAAGCAAGTACTATTTTGACAGATGTCTCCATAGAGTTAGTCTATTTATTTATTTGAGAGAGAGAGAGCGCAAGCACTCACACGAGCAGGGGGAGGGGCAGAGGGAGAGAGCGAATTTCCAAGCAAACTCCGCGCTTAGCAGGGAGCCTGACATGCAGCTTGATCCCAGGGCCCCGAGATCATGACCTGAGCCAAAGTCAGACGCTTAACTGACTGAGCCACCCAGGCGCCCCTCCATAGAGTTAGTTTTAACTTTACCTTGTTTTTGAACCTTATGTAAATGAAATCACATTGTATACTATATAAATGGAATCACCCTGTCTGGCCTCTTTCACTCAAAATGACATTGTGAGAGTCATCTGTGTTGTTGAGTATAGCAATAATTCCTTTTTTTCCCCCTGTATCATAATGTAGCTATATATATTAGAATATATAGTTTGTTACAATATAACAAAACTGTGGGAAACAACCTTCTCCTACATTTATACTACTTTTTACTGAAGTGTTTTCTGAACAGGAACTAAATTCAGCATGCAATTGATCAGTAATGGCAAGTGAACCTGCAAATAAAATTTAAAACAGATTAGATATAGATGTATAGATTATGGATATTTCAGAGCTGACCAAAAGAAGGTAAACACTGCGTTGGAGTATAAAATATTTCTATTTTACATGAACTGGGTTTAAAATGAATGAAAAAGTACAAACACAAAATATAGAAATTACAAAGGACAATGTATCAACTTATCATGAAACAGGTTGCAGGTATAGAATATAAAACTATAATGAAATATTTTCCAAGGGTGATCCACCCACAAAACAATTACATTAAAATAATGTGCACTTAAATAGATGTCCCACTGCCACCACATATGAATAGCTAAAATAACCATTAAAAAAAACGAAAACCTCACTGCTTTCTCTGGAAAAAGAGAGTCACACCATAAGCAGAAGGAATTCGAACAAGAATTCACAGAAGATTATCAAATGCTATGAATAAATGAGTGACTTGGAATGATCTCTGTAATTGTGGTCACCATTACTGAAGAAATGGCACAGAGGATCTACAAGCCTGAAACATTTCTGATTCATACGGCTTCTTGGCACAGATATTCCAGTGAAAATGGACTAAAATCTGAGCCCTCCTCAAGCTTGAGAACCTTTCAGCCAAATGATCCAGCTGCCCCTTCCCTTTTCCTCTCCTCCCAACTGAATCCCAGAAAAGGATGGTGGAAAAATCTCAAAAATTGCTGCTCTAGGGCATCTATCTATACTGATCTCCAGAAGGATCCAGACTTTCTGAATAGAAACTGGAGCCAAAAGTGTGTTCAGCTTCATTTTTCAAATTCATATTTAAATGAAAATTAAGTTTAAATGAGAATAGGCATGAGAGGGTACCCAAAAATCAACTAAGGAGGGATTGAACTGCTTGGAACTTCTGCCTCAGGAATCCCAAATCTAGAAGGAAGTAATATGCAGATAAAACATGATCTCACCATGTTTCTCAGTCTCAAAAGATCCAGGAGCCCCCTCTTGTCCTGTGGATCTCCTATGGAAGAGAAATCCTAAGATACTTTTTTTTTTTTTAATTTTATTATGTTATGTTCGTCACCATACAGTACATCATTAGTTTTTGATGTGGTGATCCACGATCCATTGTTTTTGTATAACACTCAGTGCTCCATGCAGTACGTGCCCAATAATTCCTTTTCCTTGCTGTATTTTGAGGGGTAGTCAAATGATTGGGTTAGTTTTTAAAAGGGGACTGGCCGTTATATGGGAAAATAGATCATAGGTGGGAGAAGAAGCATGAAGACTGAGAAGGTAGCTATGGAATAGATTAAGTGAGGAGATTGGACTAGCATGAAGAAGAAAAGACATGGAATGAAATAGACAAATATGAGATGTATACTTTGGAGATAAAACTCCAGGAGTTTACTGATACATTGGGGAAGAGTAGGAGTGAGGGTAAGAGATGTATGAGTCTCAGATATCTGGCTTTGACAACTGATAGATGGAGGTTTCTTTTTTTTTTTTTCCCTCATAGGAAGGACTGGAGGAAGGACACATGGAAGTAAAATAAAAACTTAAGTTCATTATTAGGTATTTTAAGATCCTTGTGAGATACAAGGGAAGCTGTCATACATGCGTTTGGATTGTGGCTATGGAGCATATTGGAAAGAAGTGCAGAGTATGGATAATTTCCAGAAGAGGTGGCAGCTGCCGAGTAGAGTACTGTATTGAGTTAGAAGATCTGAGTTTCACCATTTTTTTCAACTTCTGTTGGCTATGTGATTAAATCACACATTTTCACCATCCTTTTCTGGGACTCAGTTGGGAGGAGAGGAAAAGGGAAGGGGCAGCTGGATTAAATCACTTGATCCTTTTGAGTGCCATTTCTTCACATCTGTAAAATGGGAATAAAACTTTGCTTCATTGGATTAAACAAAGGGTGATATGTGAGCAGGGCCACATTTTATAGTTATTTGGGCCCATGGATGCTCAGAAAAGTTTATTCATGCATATACAATTTGAGTTGAGTAGGAAAGTCAAGATTATGGAAGACTTTGAAAGGCATGGAAGGGACTTGGTATAATATGGAGCTTTAGAGTTTCTTAGAATGGGAGTAGACTTATCAAAGTTCGGTTTAAGGACACATCTAAGTGCTATGCAGGAAGAAGTTAAAGATGAGAAATATCTAGAAAATCAGTTGCTGTAGTTCAGGATTAAGGTGCTGAGGGCTTGACCTGACATGGATCAAAAAAGAAATCAGAGACTTCAGTGGAAGAAACTACAAGATTTGTGTTCAGTGCCTCATTTTGTGGCTTCATAGAGAGGGGAGAATCAGCCACCCACACGACTGAGGCTTCTAGCCTGGGAAGCTAGAAAAATAGTGGAAGCAATGACAAATCTGGGGTAGTCTGAAAGGAAAACTGAGCTAGGGCAAAGACTGTTCATTCAGTTTTGAACATATGACTCTTATAGTATGATTGTCTTTGGGTAGCTGGATGTCCTTTGGCAGTTAGATATCGTGGTAAAGAGAGCAGGATCAGAAGGTAAGAGATTGGTTCTTTTTCAGGTTAATCACTAATGAGCTTTTTGGTCTTGGAAAACTTAGCATCTCAAATATTAAATGTAGTCATCTAAAAAATGAAGATAACACCTGTCCTGTCAGCCATACAGGATTGTTTTGAGGATCAAATAAGAACGCATGTGAAAATACTTGCGTGTAATTGTAAACTCATAATTGTAAGATGGTAATGTTATTTCCTTACTTCAAACTAAAACGAAATATTTAGTTCTAGGGCTAGAGGAGCAAAGGCGGGAAATACCAAACTTCTTAAAAGTTTGTGTTTGGAACTAAATCAGAAACATCAAAAACCTTAGTCTCTGAATACATATGCCTGAAAACCTCTGTAGACTATAATTTGGGAGACTAATCTGGAAGCTGATCTTGTATATGACAGTTATGAGAACCAAAAACACAGGTTGCATCTTGTCAGTGTCAGTATTTAACTTGTCTTCAAGTTGGAAGTTTGAAGAACTTTTGAATTCCACCTGTATATTTGCCCCATGTGTTTACAGAATTTTAGAACATACCATTCTTTGTGAGCTATACATTTTTGCCAAGGGTCAAATTAGGGTAATGTTTCAGTTCTTCAGCTGTGCATAAAGAAGTGATTCCTAACATTTATCAGCATTACCAGTATGTTACACTGGTTATTCGCATCACTGACTCTGAAACCAAACTGCCTCGATCAAATCCCAGGTCTGTCAATTAATGACTAGCCTTGTGCACTTGAGCAAGTCATTTAACCTCAGTGTGCCTCTATTTCCCAGTCTGTAATGAGAACTAAGGTTAACATCTACCTGGAGGTTGTTGGGAGGATTGAATGTACTGTACGTAAAGCACTTAGAATGGTTCCTGGTACATACTAAGCGCTATTTAAGTGTTAGTGGCGGTTACTATAGAATAGTTATTTTGGCAGTGATTGGGAATAAAGAGCATGAACAAAAGAATCACATCCTCTCAGAAGTTATGGCTCAGTGAAGTGGAAATCGTAGCGTGGTAAAAATCTTGGGGTGTAGAGTCAGACACACTTAGATATAAATAGTCATTCTGCCCCCTTTGCTTTATGGTTTAAAGCAAGACATCTAACCTCTCTGAAGCTCGGTTTCTTTTCCCTATGAACCAGGAGTCACCATACCTATCCTGCAAAGTTGTTATGAAGATTAAATGAAATAATGTATAAAGTGCTTGGCCCAGAGTAGATGCTAAAAAATGAGAGTGCTGTCTTAACGCTCCCCTGCACCCCATCCCACTATAAAGTGATATGGGCAGTTTGATTTCCTGCATGCTCTTGTATTCATTTGTTTGCAATTTTAGAACTTCTAAAATTCTTTCCATTTGCTAACAGTATAAACAGCAGCTGTTTAATCAGATATGCCTTGAAAAGTGTATTATCAGCAATCATTTCCCTCTTCTGTTTGCTGTTTTGGTTTACGTGCTTTATCATTATGGTAATTCCTACTAGAATCAAGATGGTAGGCATTATTAATTGGTCATAGAATCAAGCTGGACTGTAGCCTCATAGTCCTTCACAGTATTCCAGGCAGCTAAAATCAGTTCATCAGACTCAGTGCAGTAGAGAAATCCTCTCTGCCTTAGAGCTTTCTAGAAGAAGTGTTTATGAGATAATCAAGGTAATATCTGAACTGTCCATTAATCCTGTCTCAAGATGTGGGCTTGTCAGACTTTATGACAACACAGAGTGGTCTTAGAGCATTTCATAATAGATGCTTATCTATATTACAACATTGTTACATAATGTGAACATCTTTAGGCACCTTCTAGAGGGGGTGCAGTAATCGTAAGAGTATAATGCAATAACTACAATGCAAAGATTGTAATGCAATGAGCCAACTAAGAGGGTGCATCAGAATCAGCTGGTATGTGATCTTAAAATATTCAGACTCTAGGCCTCATGCCAGATTTATCAAATCAGATTCATCAGTAGATAGACGTTGATTGACATGTACATTTTGTAAAACTACCCCAGATCATTATATTTATGCTGCTGGTTAAAAACAACTAATACTATCAAGAGAATAGAGAATCAGGCACCCTCACTACTGGTATGATGGAAATTGATACTGCAAAACTGTTCTACAGGCTGTGCTATATCTATTAAAATTTCAAATCTGTCCAATAGGAATACATACATGCCCACAGAGCTAGTTTCAAGAAAGTTTCCTGTAGACCTGTTTATAATTTCAAACAATTGTGAGCAGCTAAATGATTCTCAGTACACAAATGGTTAAGTACATTGTGGTATAGATACCATAGGTGTTTACTGTGTAACTATTTAAATAATAAAGTATATATGAAAATTATACATGCTGATGTAGAAGGATATCTAGGATATATTGTTAAGTTGAATAAGCAAGTCACAGAATCAACCCTATTTTCAAAATTTTATATGTAACTATATAAAGATTTGGAAGAATACTCACCAGAGTATTTACAGTGGTTATCCATGACAGAAGAATGGGAATGATGGAGAGGGAGGAATAATAGGCCTTTTTACTTTTGTATTTAAAATATTTGCAATAAGATTTTGTTATTTTTTGTAACAATAATGTTACAAAAACATTTGTCCAGTTTTGACCCACTGGACAAAACATGAGTGATTTAAAAGAAGCTTGTATGGAACCTAATTTATATGTGTCAGAACACTGCTTACTTTGCAAATACCAGTTTTAACCTGAGACTTATCATTTCTAACTTGGGGAACAGAAAGGAATGCAAAACTATTTTGAATGTTTGCTAAGAGGATACAGTTTTGTTACTAAAACTATGAAATTGAGAGTTTCAAATAGATAAGTATTTAAGGTAAAAAGCATTTGACTTGTATCAGAATTATATTGGCTACCTGTTTTAAAAATATTTAGTGTTTGTGTATATCTGGATATGAAAATTGGGTACAGGATATTTTAGTAAATTCTTTTTCAATTGATAAGCCTCTAGCCTGTGAGGATATTAACACTTTTTAATCTCCTCTTTTAAAACTTTAGGCCCGATGAGAGAAAGGGAAAGTTAAGGATGCTGGAGCAGAACAATGGATTTCTCTTTCTCTTTCATGCAAGGGATCATGGGAAACACAATTCAGCAACCACCTCAACTCATTGACTCCGCCAACATCCGTCAGGAGGATGCCTTTGATAACAACAGTGACATTGTTGAAGATGGTGGCCAGACACCATATGAAGCTACCTTGCAGCAAGGCTTTCAGTACCCATCTACAACAGAAGATCTTCCTCCACTCACAAATGGCTATCCACCATCAATCAGCATGTATGAAACTCAAACCAAATACCAGTCATATAATCAGTATCCCAATGGATCAGCCAATGGCTTTGGTGCAGTTAGAAACTTTAGCCCCACTGACTATTACCATTCAGAAATCCCAAACACAAGACCACATGAAATTCTGGAAAAACCTTCTCCTCCACAGCCACCACCTCCTCCTTCGGTACCACAAACTGTGATTCCAAAGAAGACTGGCTCACCTGAAATTAAACTAAAAATAACCAAAACTATCCAGAATGGCAGGGAATTGTTTGAGTCTTCCCTTTGTGGAGACCTTTTAAATGAAGTACAGGCAAGTGAGCACACAAAATCAAAGCATGAAAGCAGAAAAGAAAAGAGGAAAAAAAGCAACAAGCATGACTCATCTAGATCTGAAGAGCGCAAGTCACACAAAATCCCCAAATTAGAACCAGAGGAACAAAATGTAAGTTGAAACATCTTTTTGAAAAATTTTGTAATATTTCAGATTTACTGGAAGTCTAAGAGATATTTTTCAGTTTTTATCCCTTCAAATTTAAATATTTCTGGTAACGTCTTTCTTCTAATCCCTAGCAAGGAGCTTGGGATGTTATAATGGGTACTGAGTAAAATTTTTTGACTAAATGAATGGACATGATTAGAGTGAAGAAATATTTTTAAAACATGGGACACTAAGAACCTTGCTGCTTATGTTTCTTTGTCTAATAGCTTCACTTATTTTTACTTGCTTATAATAAACTCCTGGTTTCTAAAGATGAAAGGCAAGGAGAAGATGGTTAATTATATTGGTTATCTTTATTTAGACCAACTTTTCCCAGTATTGATGACTTAATACTCATTACTAGTGTGTTTGCTACAAAATAAACTGAAGTAATAGAGGAACTCTTTTTATTAAAATCAATTAGTATTCATATAAAAACTTCAGGTGGAATTTTTATAAGAGTCACCCTTCATAGGTAAGATGCATGCTGCTGAATTCTTTTTTAGTATATCTGAAGTTTTAGTATGAATTTTCTTATTAATAGGTATGTAACAAATCAGTTCTAGCTTGAGTGAAGTTTTTAGTTAGTATTCTAATACATGGTATGAATTGAAGACATACATTTCCTAGACTTTGATTTGGGAAGAAAATAAGTATCTATTTTGGCAACACTAGTCTGCTTTTATATCCTGTATGCCTGAATAAGTTAATTTATCTTCTGTTTAAAGAATTGTTTACTTCATACCAACTCACCTTTTCCTTGGTAGCTGGGTTCCAGTACTTCATATAACTCAAATGTGATCATTTTCTGGAGTAAAAGGCTACACCAATTCTAGACTCTCGTGAGTCTCAGTGTAATATTTCAGTATGTTTTTCTCATTTTTCTATAGTTTTATTTATTCATTTAATAATTATTGATTAAGTACCTACTCTGTGCTAGGCACTTTTCTAAGAATTAAAGTAGGGCAATGAATGAAAATTGAAGATGCCTACTTTCAGGTTGCTTATATTCTAGTAAGAGGAATGAGAAAATACATACATACCTACATATGAACATACGTATACAAGTTCAGATAGTGTTAAGTGCTATGAAGAAAATAAAACTGGGTAAAGAAATAAAGGGATTGTTTAGAGACATTTTAGCTATTCTGGTGTCTTAGTTCTGCATTTGTAAAAATGAAGGCTTTGTAACTAAGTGGTTTTTAAAATGCCTTTTAATTTCTTAAATCATGTTTTAAATGCTCCGCTCCCTGAACTTAGTTTACATAGTATCTCATACAGCCTGTTTCTTAAGTAAATGACTACATGGAAGGAGAGAAGTTCACCTTTTGTACTCCAGATGCATTCACTATAGCACTTTTTACATAGACCTGCAGTGAAAAGGTATGTGATGCACTGTGACCCTTGGGAATCACAAAAACCTGAATTTGGTCAAAACCAAAGCTAAAGCTTAGTTCCTGAGAACTGTTTTGTTGGTCCTTCTTGCTTTTGCTCTAGAAAATCTAGCAAATAGGAGAATATCCAGTTTTACTTACTGGACTAGACTTTTTACCTCTATGGATAAAGTACATTAAAAATATATTTCAAAATAGAAATAGGTCTGGAATCAGAAGCAGGATAAGACAGTCTGCTTACTTTTTGTATCTCCTATTTGTTTTATTGGCATCTAGGAAAACAGTGCAATGATATATTTTTTTTTACCTTGACTATATTTTTATCATTTAGTGTAGGATACACTTTTTAAACTAGTTATACTCCAGTAACTTTGTGAATGAAAAAAAAGGGGAAGAAAACTAAGAACAAATAATGGAGTCATTCTTTCACTGATCCTCATCCAATTTCAGGAAAATCACTTCCCAAAAGCAGCAATTCTAATAAATCTTTCCATGTCTAAAAAGAAACTGAAACAAAAGGGAAATCATGGGAAACCTGTGCTGGTTTACTAGATATTGTGTGCTTTTAGGAGCAGTGCAATGATATTTCTAATAGTCACTTTATAATGAGATTTTTTTTAAAGATTTTATTTATTTGAGAGAGAGAGAGAATGAGAGATAGAAAGCACTAGAGGGAAGAGGGTCAGAGGGAGAAGCAGACTCCCCGCTGAGCAGGGAGCCCGATGTGGGACTCAATCCCGGGACTCCAGGATCATGACCTGAGCCAAAGGCAGTCGCTTAACCAACTGAGCCACCCAGGCACCCTATAATGAGATTTTATTTATTTTTTTTAAAGATTTTATTTATTTATTTGAGAGAGAGAGAATGAGAAAGAGAGAGAGCATGAGAGGGGGGAGGGTCAGAGGGAGAAGCAGACTCCCTGCCGAGCAGGGAGCCCGATGCGGGACTCGATCCCGGGACTCCAGGATCATGACCTGAGCCGAAGGCAGTCGCTCAACCAACTGAGCCACCCAGGCACCCCCTCTAATGAGATTTTAAAGCCAATTCTTTGTTGGATATCTGCTATGCCTAGCTCTTTGTATCACTTAAACCTTCAGTTAATTGCTATATCCAGGGATTAGATAAGATTTAAAAGTTTTAGTTTTGTTCTTTTTTAGTAAATCATGTGGGACATAATTTAAGATTTCATTATTTAGGATTTTACAATGTCTTGAGGTAAAAGAATATCAATTTGAAGATAGAGATGTAGAAAGTGATATTGATTGCACTAAATCCTACCAAGACCGTTGCCTGAAAGTTGAGTTTTTGGCAAAAATCCAGCGTTTTTTGTTTTGTTTCTCTCTCTCTCCCCTTTATTTCTCTCCCTCCCCCGTCTTTTTTTCACCTTGTCCCCTTTCTTCCTTCCCTCTTTCTCTTTGTTACTCTCTCCCTTCCCTCCTCCCTTTTTTCCAAAGAGAAAAAAGAGTTCTTGTTAGTTGAATTTTGATTAAAATTTATCACACATGGGGAATAATTATAAATTTAAGAGATGGATGCCATAAAAGTTGTACTCCATTCTGGTAATAGAACTTTAAAGCTAGAGCTCCCAAGGCTCTTGCTTGTTGTTAGTGTCATACTTCAGTACTGTACAGAGGACCAGTGATGTTCACAAGATAAGTGGTTTTGTAACCTTATGGTTTTGTTTTGTTTTTTAATTAAATTTCCTTAACTTGAACAATTCCCTTAGAACAGTTTTTTGTAAGTGTTCAATTTTTGATACCCTTGTGCCTCCTGGTTGTTACTAAGGGTCCAAGCCCTTGCTTGGTGTTTAGCGTTGTAGAGGGCTTAGAAATGAAAGAGGAGCTCAAGTGAGAGTCGGCTGACTCTCACTGGACAGTTCCCCTCCCCAGATGCTTTAGAGAGGCATAATGAGAACTGGGTGCTTGGAGAAGAAGTTTGAAATGATTGTCCTTATGCTGGATTTGCTTCTATGTATAATTTTGTTCCTTAAAAGCCCACTCATAGGTTCTTTCTTGAACAATCTCATTTAAAGTAATAGTTCATGATTTCACTCATTACTTTTTTCTTAGTATTTGATCTTTCAAGTATTTCCTCCCAGTTCTGAGCTGTTTGGCCTTCTAAAGTGGCTGTTATTTGGAACAACCTAAGTGTATCTTCTCAACAATAAAACGTGTCCAAACATCTCGGCAGCAGGAGAGCTGAGATCACTATTGAAATTGTATATTTTGTAACGCTGGTTTAGCTCTTTTTCCTCTTATCAAATTAGAAACATGTGGAAGTATTTCTGCGTGTCTTCCTCCTTGGCAGGTGTCATGCCTCCGCATGTGAGTGTAGGCCCTATTCAAACATTGTTTTTCCGCCAGCACCTCAGTGGGCTTATCCACTAAGACTAGTCTCATTAACTCTTAGCTTGCCATTTTTACTTCTAAAAAGCCAAATGGTGACTTTGGTTCCATTGGCACTAAGTTAGAGGTTATATTTGATTCAGAATATTAGGTCTTAAAATTCTTAGAAACTGTTCACATGCAAAAAGTTCTTTTTGAACAGATGTTTTAGTGTTTAAGATTATGCACTTAAGCAGTTATTCAGAAAGTAAAAGAAAAATGCGCAAATAATTTATTGCCTTTGAATTTTTCTTTCCACCTTAAATGTGGATGTAAGTTTTTAAAAAAAGTATGATTTTGCTTAATGTTTTGAAAATTATTAGGGGTTAGGAAGTCTGCCAGATTTGATGCATATTATTCATCTTAATAAAGCTCTTGTGTCTTAATAAAAGCACTAGGCCAAATTTTTTAAAAGGAATATTTTGGATAATGTAATTTTATTTTAGTTGCTCTCAACGTATTTTTTTCCTATTTAAGAAACTTGGAATAGGTCTTTCCATATGGAATCAACTAAAAATGTAAAAAAAGCGGTATATACCCATAAAATCAAAAATTTAAAACTAAGGAGAGCTAACTCACTGACATCTTTTTCTCTGACACTCTCTTCCTAAAACAACACTATTAGTACCAGAAAGGGTATCTTTTGTCCTTAGATTTTAAATCAATCTCTTTTAAGCTTATCTATCCTTTGAACAACTAAAGGAAAATGGATGTTATATCCTGAAGTATTTTATCTGTTGGCAATTTCTGACTCATTTTTCTTGACTCCTAAGCATTTGACTTCCATTGACCATGTTGTCTTAAAAACTTCACCCCTTAACTGGTGTTTATGATACTATGTTATCTGTTAACCGATTTATCTCCTTACCCTTTTTTGGGGGCTCAAGTCAAGGCCTACTGGATATTTCTCCCATCCAAGTACTAACTAGGCCCAACCCTGCTTAGGTTCTGAGATCAGATGAGATCAGGCACATTCAGGGTGGTATGGCTGTAGACTAAATGCCTACTAGATATTTCTATTTTGCTCATACATTAGCACATTTTACAATATACATTTCCTTTCTGTCATCGCAGCATCCTTATTCAACTTCTTTTTCCTTCTTTTATATATATATATAGTCTTGAAAGCTTAGAATAAATCTTAGGTTTATTTCTTACCCTTGCCATTATTTTCATTTTAAGATGACTCTGTAAACAATTTTAACAGTGTTTCAAGCTACCTGAAGGAAAAGCGAACATTCTGGAACAAACCATAAAAAATAAAAAAAATTAAAAAAATAAGACATTTGAATAATAAAAGTTTTGAAGGAAATCCTTTCTTTAATCCAGAAAGGGAAAAATGTTAATGGGCTTCAGACCAGTTCTTACAATGATAGTAGGATTCTGTTGTTTGGCAAAGATGAGTCACTCCTTATCTATCTGCCCTCAAAAGGAGTTACAGAGATCCCGTACACCCAGCCATCATGAAGATTGAATGTGCGGAGGAGGATGACTTGCTTTCTTAGCAGCATATGTACTTCCTCAAGTGGCCTTGTCTTCCTGTGGTAGCTTGAGAATGAGAAGTTGAGGTGAAGGCTTAAGCTACTTCTGTAGATTGAAGTGAAGCTACCCAAAAGGCCTATGCAAATGGGGACAGTATTTCAGACTGCTTTATTATTATACCAGCAGTCTGGAAAACAGTTTTCATTTGAACATAGATTTTTCTTTCCTTGCTCAGTGAGTGTGTCCTATTAGATTACATAGTCATGGTACCACCACAGACGGCATCTGACAGAGCAAATTTTGTGCCTGTCAACAAGTTGCCACTACCTTGTTTTCCAAAATACTCTCCACATAATAGCTAACATGATTTTTTTAAAACATAAATTGGTGTATGTTACTTCTCTACCTAATCCTCTTTGGTGGCTTTTTATTGCCCTTAATATAAAACACTTGACTATATTTACAAGGCCCTTGTATTACCCTCTCTCATCTTGTAACCTCTCTTCTTTGGGCAGTTAAGTCAATTGTAAAGTCCTTCCTGAAATTTCTACTTTTAAAGCCCCAGGAACTTCACACGTTCCATGCCTTCTTTCTGGAATGTTCTTCTGCCCACTTTTTACTAGACTAACTACTCTTCCTCTGATTCTCCGATTATAATTGACTTTCTCAGAGAGGACTTTCTTGACCTTCATATTTAAAGATACACCCCCCCCATTATTTCTCTTCATACATTTACATTATATAAGTGTATGTTGTTATTTGGTTAATGTCTGTCTGTCCTACCCAACTGTAAGCTTTGTGAGGTGAGGGATCAAATGTATTTGTTCATCATTGCATACCCACCTACTAGAACAGTGCCTGGAAAGTCATAGGCACTGTTGAATAAATGATTGATAGTTGGGGTTTGGGATATTAGTCTGGCTTATCATTTCCTAATAGTTTCAAACCTTTCTACAATTTTTTCTTTAATAAAACTTTGTTTTTACTGTTTTTACAACAGTGTCTTGAATTAATTGAAAATTTTAAGTAGCTTCTAGAATTACCCATATTTTTAAATTGGAATTAAGACTTAATTTGATGGATGTATCTCTCTTTATGCCATCTAAATTAAGTTCTGTTCTTTGACAAGTTAAAAGTTTTAAAGAATCTTTTAAATTACAAAGTAATCTGCTTTTTACAGGAAATACAAATAACACAAAAATATAGATCTTCCTTTACCATTTCCCTAACCTCATTCCCCAGGATAACTACTTTTATCAATCTGGTGTAAAATGTATCAAACCTTTTAATATGGGCTATTTTAAAATAAAAAGTTAGAAGATGTTGATAGACCTGTAGATTACTGACATGAAATAATGCTATACTTAACCATCCTCTGCTTAGATTTTCTCATTTTGTTTTCTGTAGCTAATTTCTTAAAATATAATTGCCCAATTGAAGAGTGATATATTTTGAATTTTGATAGATACTTCTAAGTAGCCTTCCTAAAGGGTTGCAGAAATTAATTTTCAAGTAACATATGTGTGGGTTTTATGATTAGAAAAGTAATGTTTATCATAGACAATTTGACAGATACAGAAAAGCATACCAAAAGAATCACTTTTTCCATCACCTAGTGGTATTCTAATTTTTCTTTCTGTGCACATTAAAAAAAATTAATTTTGGGATGCCTGGGTGGCTCAGTCAGTTGAGCGGCTGCCTTCGGCTCAGGTAATAATTCCAGGGTCCGGGGATCGAGCCCCACATTGGGCTCCCTGCTCAGCGGGGAGCCTGCTTCTCCCTCTTTCTCTGCCTGTGGCTCCCCCTGTTTGTGCTCTCTGTCAAATAAATAAAATCATTAAAAAAATAAATAAGAAATTATTTTTCCAAGATTGGAATCATACTATACAAACTGCTTTGCAATTTGCTTTTTTCAAATAACATTATATTGTCATTTTCTTATGTCATTTTATTTATTTATTTTTTCAAAAGATTTTATTTTTAAGTAATCTCTGTACCCAATGTGGGGCTTGAACTCACAAACCCAAGATCAAGAGCCACATGCTCTACCAGCTAAGCCAGCCAGGCACCCCCCCCATGTCATTTTAAAATATATTTATATTACTTCACTGTCTAGTTACACTATACCCTATTTAATTTAAATTACTGGACATCTAGGGGCGCCTGGGTGGCTCAGTTGGTTAAGCAACTGCCTTCGGCTCAGGTCATGATCCTGGAGTCCATCATCGGACTCCCTGCTCAGCGAGGAGCCTGCTTCTCCCTCTAACCCTCCTCCCTCTCATGTACTCTCTCTCTCATTCTCGCTCTCTCAAATAAATAAATCTTTAAAAAAATAAATTACTGGACATCTAGATTGTTTTCTAATATTTGCTCTTATAAATAGGACTAGTGTGCATATCTTTCTGTGTGTATATTTATACCTCAGTGCTTTTCAGTATACATATACACTTAGAAGTGGATTTGCTTGATCAGAGTCTGAAAATTTAAGGCTTTTCATACATGCCAAATTGCTCTCCTGAAAAATTCCAAGTTACATCTTACTAGCAATCTCAGAGTGCTCATTTTTCTGCACCCTGTTAGGTTAAAAAAACAACAGCAACAACAATCAACACGTTAAGTTTTAAAAGTAGTAAGAAATGAGAGATCTAGCTATGGTGTGGAATGGAACATGAATTTAAGACATAGCATCATGTATTGCATCAGTTGAATTCTTACTACCTACATTATTCAGTTAATAAATGTCCTTTATTTTCTTTGCTATTTAGTTTTTATTTCTTTTTGTGTATATCACTGTTCTTTGGTTGGCTGCCATTTTGTTCTTTTTATCTATACCTTTTCACCTAGAGACCAAATGAGAGGGTTGACACTGTGTCAGAAAAACCAAGAGAAGAGCCAGTACTAAAAGAGGAACCCCCGGTGAGTTGCTCTATTGAATATCATCTAACCAGGGATGGTTTAGGAAGGTGAAAGCAGGGTGATTAAATTATAACAGATTCCATACATATTATTTCAGTTCTATACTTCTGGATTTCAGAAATTATACTGAAATAAATCTTGGAGCTAGTTTAAGAGGTAGATACTTTCAGTGAATTATTTTTCTTTTCAAAAAACTATGATCACTTTTTCTTATTGAAGTATAATTGACTTATATCATTATATTAGTTTCAGGTGTACAACATATTGATTTGATATGAGAATACATTACAAAATGATCACCACAAGAAGTCTAGTTACCATCTGTCACCATATAAAATTACAAAAATATTTTTGTGACCATTTTTAATGGATTTTGTGAATTCTCAAGATGTTTTATCAATAATAAGACATCAGAAACATCAGTCCTATTTTCAATATTTGGAGTGGGGTTCATTATTTTCCTTCTCTTCCTTTTTGCTAGTTATGGTTAAGTGTCAGAGAAAGTATAATTGAAGATAAATTTTACATAGTTAGCATGCTTAAAGTACTTTGTTCATAGTTTCTTTTTTTTTTAACTTTCTCTGCTGATGAAGTTTTTTGACCTTTTCCTATAGGTTCAGCCAATATTACCTTCTGTTCCAACAACAGAAGTGTCTGCTGGTGTTAAGTTCCAGGTTGGCGATCTTGTTTGGTCTAAGGTGGGAACCTATCCTTGGTGGCCTTGCATGGTTTCAAGTGATCCCCAGCTCGAGGTTCATACCAAAATTAACACAAGAGGTAAGTAAAGGCCCACATAGATATTAAATAAAAGGTTGGGGAAAAACCGAATCTTAAATGTTGTGTATGACTATAAGGATATGCACATGAGGGGCGCCTGGGTGGCTCAGTGGTTAAGCATATAACTGTTGATTTCAGCTCATGGTCACACAGGCCGTGGGATTGAGGCTGCATTGGGCTCCGTGCTCAGTGGGAAGTCTGCTTGAGGGTTCTCTCCCTCTGCCCCTCCCCCCACTCATTTTCTCTCTCTCTCTCTCTCTCTCTCTAAGGTAAATAAATAAATCTTTAAAAAAAAAAGAAAGAATATGCATATAATCTAACACCAGAATATCAGTTTTTAATGACCAGGGATTTAATTATGGTCATCTTAATGGGCAAAAAGCCTCTACAACTGATATGGTCCTTGTTTTCCCTTATAACACCCTGCATTTGTTTTATAATTTCTTCTGTACTTCTTTAAAAACCTTTATCTGACTGATATCTCATATGAATTCCAAAAGACAGCAGTTGAGTAAGTGATAAGATGTCTTATATGAGCTTAGTAGGCATTTGGGCCATGATTTTGTTGTACATCTTGTTTCATCATTGACTCCTTTGAGTAGTAATTTTTTATCCACATAAGTGCTTTTCATCCTGATAAAATTTTCAGGATGCTTTTTCCCTCCACTCCATTTTTGAATCTGCAAATTTACTGAGACCTCCTTATAAATTCAATACAACATAAACGTACAGCTTGAATCTAGCTATTTAGCATAGAATCTTACCTTAGGAATATTAATAAATGTTAAGAAAAAATGTGTTCTAACTTTTCTCTAATTTTTTTCATGGGTTTGTCTAAAACATGTGGATTAGATTTCTGATATTCTAGCATTTGGAATGGACTTGCTTAGTTAGCCAGGGGAAGGTTTGAGCTTGGAATTTATTTCTGAATATTTGCTTTGTGAACTCACTCTTGTTATGTGTTGAATTCCTTATCGTTTGTGACAACTTTGTGCCTATTTCTTTTTCTCTTTAAACTTTCGGTCTTGCTACCTGTTCACTGTTAATGAAGAGAAAAAATGTCTACATAAGTCTTGCAAGTCAGATTTGTGACAAGATCAGCCATTATCTGTAACTTTTGTGCTACATAGCCAGTAATCTGCCCTGGTACAGAAGGCAGTTATCTGTCATTATAACCTGCTGATTCAAGATTGGGTAACTGGAAGCATCAATGGGGCAGAAGTAAAAACAACAACAACAACAAAAACATTGTTGAATGTCTACTTTCATGCAAGGCACTGTGTTAAGCAATTCTCTTATATATTTTATGCAGTCCACATAGCAGCAACACTACGAAGTAGGTACTGTTATTATCCTTATGTAAAAAAAAAAAGATTTATCCTTATGTTTTGAATAAGTAAATAGAGTTTCAGAGAGTCCTTATTCCATAACCTCCACTCTTTTTTTTTTAAAGATTTTATTTATTTATTTTATTATTTATTTGACAGAGAGAGACACAGCGAGAGAGGGAACACAAGCAGGGGGAGTGGGAGAGGGAGAAGCAGGCTTCCCGCAGAGCAGGGAGCCCAATGCGGGGCTCGATCCCAGGACCCCGGGATAATGACCTGAGCCGAAGGCAGACGCTTAACAACTGAGCCACCCAGGCGCTTCTCTGTAACCTCTACAACCTCCACTCCCTCCACTCTTAAACATACCATGTAATAGAAGGAAAGTAATTGAATTCACCTAGTCATAATTTACCAAGGTTGGGGGGAAGACAGTCCTAGTTCTTTCATTTATCACTGATTACTAAGTGTTGGACTAGTAATCTCTGAAGTACCTTGCGGGTTTAATAATCTTTGTGTCCGGGCGCCTGGGTGGCTCAGTTGGTTAAGCGACTGCCTTCGGCTCAGGTCATGATCCTGGAGTCCCGGGATTGAGCCTCACATCGGGCTCCCTGCTCCGCGGGGAGTCTGCTCCTCCCTCTGACCCTCTTCCCTCTCGTGCTCTCTGTCTCTCATTCTCTCTCTCAAATAAATAAAATCTTTAAAAAAAATAATAATCTTTGTGTCCATGAATGGGAGAAGAAAGGGACAGGGATTTCCCAAAGGACCAAGCCTTTTTAAATTTTAATTCCAGGTAATGTACAGTGTTATATTAGTTTTAGGTATATAATATAGTAATTCAACACTTCCATACATCACCCTGTGCTCATCACAAGTGCACTCCTTAATCCCTGTCACCTATTTAACCCATCCCCCCACCTATCTCCCCTCTGATAACCATCAGTTTGTTCTCTATAGTTGAGTCCGTTTCTTGATTTGTCTCTCTCTCTCTCTTATTTTTTACCTCTGCTTGCTTTGTTTGTTAAATTCCACGTATGAGTGAAATCATATGGTATCTAACTGACTTATTTTGCTTAGCATTATACTCTCTAGCTCCATCCATGTCATTGCAAATAGCAAGATTTCGTCCTTTTTATGGCTGAGTAATACACACACACACACACACACACACACACACACATTACATCTTCTTTATTCACCAGTTGATGGATACTTGGTCTGCTTCCATATCTTGGCTATTGTAAATAATGCTGCAATCAACATAGCAGTGCATGTATCTTCTTGAATTAGTTTTTTATTTTTCTTTGGGTAAATACCCAGAAGTGGAGTTGCTGGATTGTAGGGTAATTCTATTTTTAATTTTTTGAGGAATCTCCATACTGTTTTCCACAATGGCTGTAGCAGTTTGCATTCCCACCAACAGTGCAAGAGGGTTCCCCTTTCCCCACATCCTTGCCAACACCTGTTGTTTCTTGTGTTGTTAATTTAGACATTCTGACACGTGTGAGATGATATCTCATTGTAGTTTTGATTTGCATTTCCCTGATGATCAGTGATGATTGGTATCTTTCATGTGTCTGTTAGGGCAAAGCCTTCCTAAATAAAATAATCCATGTACCTATCTGGGTCTCTGGAGCACTCTGAGGTATTAGATCATGTGAGATTTGTGGGTCTTCAATTCTCTCTCCTTAGAAAAGCATGCTTTTGAGATTATATAGAATTTCACATTTAATTACTATATGAAAACCTAATTACAGCTTTTTTATGGGATACAAGTGAAAGCACAATTTTATGCCGCATCTGTATTTCAAAGGAAGTATTTAAATTTAGGAATTAATCTAATTTGGTCTGGAATTCCCTAGGCAGTCTCCTGCTTTACTGCTGGTAAAACTGATTTTGTTTGTATGATTGAGAAAACCAGAACTCTGAGAATTTAGAAATTTTTTAAAGTTTAAATTAATTAAAAGTGTATTTTGAGGGGCGCCTGGGTGGCTCAGCCGTTAAGTGGCTGCATTCAGCTCAGGTCATGATCCCAGGGTCCTGGGATCGAGCCCCGCATCGGGCTCCCTGCTCCGCAGGAAGCCTGCTTCTCCCTCTCCTACTCCCCCTGCTTGTGTTCCCTCTCTCGCTGTGTCTCTCTCTGTCAAATAAATCTTAAAAAAAATATGTTAAAAAAATACATAAATAGAAGACTTTATTTGACATCTTGGAGCGAGCTTGCGTGAGTGGGGGAGGGGCGGGAGGAAGAGAGAATCCCATGCAGACTCCTCGCTGAGTGCAGAGCCCAAAGCAGGGCTGGATCTCACCACCCTGAGATCATGACCTGAGCCGAAAACAAGAGTCAGACATTTAACCAACTGGGCCACCCAGGCCCTCCTGGAACATTTTCCTCAACCCCAAATGAAATCCCATGTCCATTAGCAGTCATTCCTCATTCCTCCTCTCTTCCTCCAGTGCTAAGCAACCACTAACTACTTTTTGTCTGTATAGATTTGCCTTTTCTGGACATTTCATAGAAATGGAATCATAATAACATACGGCCTTTTGCGTCTGGCTTCTTTCACTTAGGCTCATGTTTTAGAGGTTCATGTTGTGGCATCTGTCAGTACTTCTTTTTTTGTTGCCAGATAGTATTCCATTGTATAGCTATATGCAGTGCAGTTTTAGAGAAAGTTTTCTGTTTTTCTGAAGACCAAAAAAACACAGTATAAAACAATTTTATTGATATGTTCACACATGATGACTGTGAAGCATTTTGTGTTGCACAACCTTGTAAAATTTTTCTTAATTATTTTTAGATAGTAATCATTGATTTCCATATTGTTATTGGTCCATATTACTAGATTCTTAGCTTTGGAAAAAATAACAGTTTTTACACATAAAGATCAAACTCTTTGTAAGAGCATGTGGAAAGATGTTTGTATCATATGTCTGTTTTAAGTTATGTTTCATTGTTGTGGTCTCATCTTAAGTTTATTTTTCTTTTTTTTTCTTCAGGCCTTATTGAGGTGTAATGGACCAAAGTTACATATATTTAAAGTATACATACAACATAATGATTTGATATACATATACTTTGGTCAGTTAACATATCCAGCACTTCACACAGTTATTTTTGTGGATGTTTGGTGAGAATGCTTAAGATCTACACTTTGAACAACTTTCATGTATCCAATGCAGTATTTTTTTTAAGATTTATTCATTTGACAGAGAGAGACACAGCGAGAGGGAACACAAGCAGGGCGGGTGGGAGAGGGAGAAGCAGGCTTCCTGCCAAGCATGGAGCCCGATGCGGGGCTAGATCCCAGGACCCTGGGATCATGACCTGAGCCAAAGGCAGACACTTAACAACGGAGCCACCCAGGCGCCCCTGTAGTGCAGTATTATTAACTGTAGTAACCGTGCTGTACATTAGATTCCTAGAACGTATTCATCTTATGACTGAAGGCTTATACCCTTTGACTAGCATCTCCCTGTTTCTCTCCCACCCCAGCCCCTGAAAACTGGCAGCCATCATTCTACATTGTTTCTATGAGTTGGACTTTTTTTTTAAGATTCCACATACAAGTAAGATCATATGGTATTTGTCTTTCTCTGTCTGACTTATTTTCACTTAGCATAGTGTCCACTAGGTTCATCCATTCTGGCAGGATTTCCTTTTATCTCATGGCTGAATAATCATTTTTAAGTTTAAAAGTTAAAAATTAAATGCTTTTTCTGCATATAACAATACAAAATATATATAGTCAGAAATGAAAAGTGCCTGTAATTTAATCCTTCAGATGATGTAACTACTATTAAAAGTTTGAGAGTAGGGGCACCTGGGTGGCTCACTGGGTTAAGCATCTGACTCTTGATTTTGGCTCAAGTCATGATCTCATGGTTGTGAGATAGAGCCCCCTGTCAGGCTCTGTGCTGGACGTGGAGACTGCTTAAGATTCCCTCTCTGCCCCCTGCTCACACTTGCTCTCTCTCCCTCTTAAAAAAAAAAAAAGTTTGAGAGTAATTATATTTCTCTATATTGTGATTAATAGGATAGTAAATATTTTTACTGAGAGTTTTTTGTTTTAAGATTTTATTCATTTATTTGACAGAGAGAGATCACAAGTAGGCAGGCAGGCAGGCAGGCAGGCAGAGGGAGAAGCAGGCCTCCCCGCTGAGCATGGAGCCTGATGCGGGGTTTGATCCCAGAACCCTGGGATCATGACCTGAGCCGAAGGCAGATGCTTAACAGACTGGGAGCCACCCAGGTGCCCCTACTGAGAGTTTTAAATGATATCATATTATACCTATTGTAACTTTTATTTTTATTTATTTTTAATTTATTTAAATTCAATTAACATAGTGTATTATTAGTTTCAGAGGTTGAGTTTAGTGGTTCATCAGTTGCATATAACACCCAATGCTCATTATACCCTGTGCCCTCCTTAATGTCCACACCCAGTTACCCCATCCCCCTCCCTCTCCCCTCCAGCAGCCCTCAAGTGTGTTCCCTATGATTAATAGTCTCTTATGGTTTGTCTCCCTCTCTAATTTCATTTTGTTTTATTTTTCCCTCCCTTTCCCTGTGCTCCACTATTTTGTTTCTTAAATTCCACATATGAGTGAGATCATACAGTTGTCTTTCTATGATTGACTTATTTCTCTTAGCATAATACCCTCTAGTTCCATCCACATCGTTGCAAATGGCAAGATTTCATTGTTTTGATGGCTGAGTAATATTCCAGTGTGTGTGTGTGTGTGTACCACATCTTCTTTACTTATTGTAACTTTTAATCCTAACTTTTTTTTTTTTTAGTTTAAAACTGGATGGTTTTACCTTTATATTATTTTTCTTAAATAAAAACATTTCCAGGGCACCTGCGTGACTCAGTCATTTGAGTGTCTGACTGGAGATTTTGGCTCAGGTCATGATCCTCAGGGTTGTGGGATCGAGCCCCATGTAGGGCTCCACACTCAGCCGGGAGTCTGCTTGAGATTCTCTCCCTCTGTCCCTCCCCCCCACTTACGTGTGCACATGCATTCTCTTTCTTGCTAAAATAAATAAATAAATCTTTAAAGAAAAAATTTCCTCTGCATTTTTCTTTTGGAATTCAGCCCATTATTCAAACACAGATGTGTTTGCTTCTCTTTTTTTCAGGTCTTTAGGTTTCTATTTCATTCATAGTTCTTTGGCCAGCAGAAAATAAAGTGATAATAACAAAGAGGCAAACTGTTTGATTTGTTTCATCTGTACTAATGATTTAATAGAGGAAGAAGTTGAAAATAAAGATTAAAATGAGATTGTGTCATCTGTGAGTTTTAGTTTTCATGTTTTTAACTATAAAGACTGTTTCTGAATAACTAACTGACTTTTGAAAACAGATTATGCCCTCTATTCTTTTTACCCTATCTCCTGTACTCACTACCCTATCTTCCAAACTCACCTGTTAGTTTAGGTTATATTTCTTTTTTTGTCCCTAAAAACCTTAGACTTTTGATAAACCTTCTTTGATTAATTATAGTCAAATTTGTGCTTGGCTTTTCCTTCTCAGATTAGATTATATGGAATTTGAATTGTGTGTGTATTTCTCTCTTATAGGCTATTTTACATAAGAAATTTTAATCTGGTTTCAAAATAATTCCTTAGATAATCCCCCATTAATTCTAATAAAATTTTAAAATTTTCAAATCCAAGATATAATCGATTTCAGATAATTTAAGCTTATGCCTACATTTTGTAGTTAGGATCTGCTTATTACCTTTCTCTGCCTACCTGAATTATCTTGGATTCGCCAAGACCAGTTACACAGTACTCTATTAACCTGAGACATTTTCTGTAGAGTTGTGTTTTTCAAACTGTATGGTAAAAGACCAGTTTTTAAAAATTTCCAATCCACCATGGACCAATACTTACATAAAATACAATAAAAGTAACTGTTATGAAAAGGAAAGGCCTTGTCCTGCAAAAAATATATAGTACAAGATCCCTGATCATGTGCCTAAATGTCATGACAATGTCAAATTATCATAGTTTCTACATGCTTACTTTTCTGTGCTTATTTTGTCACAGACTGGCTTGTTATGGGAACCACACTTGGAGAGTAGCACTGTTCTAGAACAGCAGTTCTCACATATTTTGGTCCCAGAACCCCTTTTACTCTTAAAATTTGAAGACTCTAAAAAGCTTTTGTTTACGTGGATTCTATCTATTACTATTTATTTCAATTTGGAAATTAAAACTAAGAATTTAAAAATATTTACTAACTCACTTAAAAATAATCCATTATGTTATCATTATATTTTTATGAAAATAACTATTTTCTAAAAAAATATTAATGAAAAGAATAGTATCATTTTACATCATTGCAAATCTCTTTAATGTCTGGCTTAAGTGAAGATACTAGATTCTTATATCTTCTTCTATTCATTCTGTTACGATTTGTTGTTTTGGTTGAACTATATGAAGATAATCTGACTTCAGGCAGATGTGTAGTTGAAAAAGGATAGTGTATTTCAATAGCCTTTTTAGGTAATTTTGGATATATTTCTTTGATATTACACCAAAACTCAATAAGTGGTGGGTTAGTTGCAGTATGGAATCTGAAATCATATCCATAAACTTTTTGTACTTTGTTACATTGGAATCCATTGGTTCTTTCTTGCACTTTGAATGAATCTTTTACCTTTCATGATTTTATAACATCATATATTGGCCATTTAAAAAATACTGGTTTTGGGGCGCCTGGGTGGCTCAGTTGGTTAAGTGTCTGACTTTCACTCAGGTCATGATCTTAGGGTCCTGGGATTGAGCCCACTCACTCCCGTGGAGCTCTGCACTAAGCATGCTTGTCTCCCCCCCCACCCTCCCCTGCAGGCACGCTCTCTTCACTCTTTCTCAAATAAATAAAATTTTAAAAAATAAAAAATATTGGCTTTACTAAGTGAGACATATCTTCCGAATGTTGACACATCCTTCTGTAGATTTTTTTTTTCTTTAGAGTGTGCACAGGAGCTGGCGGGGTGGGGCAGAGGGAGAGAGAATCTCAAGCAAGGCTCTGATCTCACCTTCCTGAGATCATGACATGACCTGACCTGAGCTGAAATCAAGAGTTGGGTGCTTAATCGCTGGCCACCCAGGGGCCCATCCTCTATAGATATTTTTTAAATCACATTAATTTATATGACCAGTTATTTCATCAGAAAATTCTTCGATTATTGGGAAGTTGGAAGACTCAGTTTTTCCAAAATTCTGATTTTTGCTTGAAAGATCAAATTTTGTCATTGGCAACGAATACTGTCAGTTGATTTCCTTGAAATAGCAAACTTGCTTTGTTCATTTTTGAGGAAATACCTGCCAGATGCTCAAGTTCAAATAACCACAGTTTTTCTGTCAGTCGTTCTTTCAGATAAAAATGTTTTATGAAAAAGTGGCCAGTGATCTTGCAGCTCAATCACACAAGTACTTTTCCTCAAGATAACTGTCACACTTGAGTAAGCAAAAGCACTTCATGCATATTTCCCGTTTCATCATGCAGAATATTAAAAAGACAGTGTCCAAAGATTGAAATTTAGTGAAATTAATCATTTTTACTACTTCATCAAGGACATTAAATACAACTGGCTTTTTGTTTTGTTTTAACTGCCAGTGTGTGGCCTTCATGAAGAATGTGATACTAGTATTGTTTGGAGTCACTCACTGTCTTTATTTGTGCCAACATGCCATCAGTCTTACCCACCATCATTCTTGCAGTATAAAGTGCAAATGCCACCAACTAAAAAGACAGTAGCATCTTGGTATTGTTATGAAGGTAGTTTTGACCTCACAGGACCCCTGAGTCAGTGGCCCCCTCTCCACCCCCAAGTCTATATAGCCCACTTTTATATAGCCAGAAAAGCAATTTGACTAGCACTTTTAAAGTCCAAGAAAATATGTTCTATATATATTTTAAGATTATATTTGAGAGAGAGCGAGTGCCCACGAGCCGGGGGAGGGGAGGCAGAGGCAGAGGGAGAAGCAGACACCCCACTGAGCAGGGAGCCAACATGGGACTCGATCCCAGGACTCTGGGATCATGACCTGAGCCGAAGGTAGACACTTAACTGATTGAGCCACCCAGGCGCCGCTGTTACACATTTTTTGAAGAAAAAGTTATTTATTCCCAGATTTGTTTGTAAAAGGGTTTGAGAGAAGCAAAAATAAGTTGTGTAACCAAGGTAACAAATCTGATAATTAGCAGAATTTCTGATTTTCTTTCTCTTAAAACTTGCTGAACTAATTTTAATCATTTAGGAGTGATTTTTTTTTTTTTACAGTAACTATTATTTGTATAATTGGAAGGTGTTGGATTATATCTTTGGACAATCCAAAGCGTACAAGTTTTAATAGGAGTGATGCTAGGGAACCTGGCTTAGGTTCAAGTTTTTGGCAGAGTATATGTGGATGCTTATGTTCTGAAATGATTAATAAGAATTTTTGCTTACAGGTGCCCGGGAGTATCACGTCCAGTTTTTTAGCAACCAGCCAGAGAGGGCATGGGTTCATGAAAAGCGAGTACGAGAGTATAAAGGTCATAAACAGTATGAAGAATTATTGGCTGAAGCAACCAAACAAGCCAGCAATCACTCTGAGAAACAAAAGGTATCTGACAACATACTAACATTACCAATCGAATATGGTTTTTAGAGGATTTAATAATTTAGTAGAAGTTTTCATACTTGAATTCAGATAGTTGTTAACCTAAGTCCAGTTTTAATAATTTATTGTATGTCAGTAAGTTTTATATTTTATATAAACAACATTAGAATACTATTAAAAACTTGAACTCTGCTTAGTACAGTGTTGGATTCTATTTTTGAATTGAATTAGTGTACATAAGACAAGTAGATGCTAGTGAAATGTGGATTTTGCCAGGGAGTTTTATTCTTTTTCCTATTTCATTATCTTTACGTAATTCCCTTTATTCTTATCTAGTAAAATTGTTTTGTGAAAGTAAAGTTTCTAAAATATTCAGTGAGCACCTACTGTGAGACAGGCACTATTTTAAACATTTTGTGTATATTAATTCATTTAATCTCCATAACAACTTAAGTGGTGTAGATACCATTATTCCTATTTCCGCAGATGAAGAAATCAAGGCACAGACAGCTTAAGTAACTGGTTCAACCAAGGTCACACTTAGTGATAGAACCAAGAAGTATGTTTGTGGTGGTGGATATTTTAGAATTATGACACCAGCTCCTGATAATCTATCTGGTTGACATTTTTAAACTCAACTAATTTTAGGGTGGGTCTTTTGTAATTCAGAAATTTGTCATACTTTTATACTTTAAAAGCTAAATTTGATCACAGAGGATTTTGATTAATTTTATCAGACAACATTTTACAGATTTATACATCAGCGTTCCACATATACCATCCCTTCTCATAGTTTCATTAGCTAATTTTGGGCTACCTCAGTCTAACCCCCTGGATAATTCCTGATGGCTTTGGTCATCAAAAGTTTTCTTATCTGTCTTGCCAACTCAAAGTCTTCTGAGCAACAGTGAAGGAGACCTGTGGAAATTGGTTCAGGTTCATTTTTTCTCTCATACATTCCTTCTTTCCTATGTCTTGTCAACTTTCATTTGTTCCTCTGGGCTCTCTCCTTTCTCTGCATTCTGCCCCTGTTTGCATTATGGTACAAACTACCAGCACAAATGCAGACTCTGCCTTTTGCTCTGTTGTGATCCCTGTAGCACCCCTGAGCTTTAGGGTGTCATTTTTAATGTTGATGTTTTATTGGCCATTGAAGGTAATCGTTCTGCAATCGCTCTTCTCTTTGCCCTCATTGCTAGCTTTTTGTGGACATAATGTGAGAAGGACAGCTCCCTCTTTGAGGGACTTGTCCAGCAGAGTGGTCAACGAAAAAGGATGTAAGAGAGAGAGTAGACCTGCATATCATCTGATAGTAATACTGACTTATCAAAGTTAGGGAGTTAGAACATTTCATGTATTTGACTGAAGAACCTGAAGATATTTATTTATGTTACCTGGAAAGATGACAGGATCACATGGGAAATACATATTGGTTTAAATGTACCAATTAGATTGAAGAGTATCTGATCATGCCTGTGTCTTTTATATGCCTGGGTCTTTTTTAGATTCGGAAACCCCGACCTCAGAGAGAACGTGCTCAGTGGGATATTGGCATTGCCCATGCAGAGAAGGCATTGAAAATGACCCGAGAGGAAAGAATAGAACAGTATACTTTTATCTATATTGATAAACAGCCTGAGGAGGCTTTGTCCCAAGCAAAAAAGAATGTTGCCTCCAAAGCTGAAGTTAAGAAAACCCGAAGACCAAGGTCAGTGCTGAATACTCAGCCAGAACAGACCAATGCAGGTGAGGTGGCCTCCTCGCTCTCAAGTACTGAAATTCGGAGACAGAGCCAGAGGCGGCACACAAGTGTGGAAGAAGAAGAACCACCTCCTGTTAAAATAGCCTGGAAAACGGCCGCCGCGAGGAAATCTTTACCGGCTTCCATTACAATGCACAAAGGGAGCCTGGATTTGCAGAAGTGTAACATGTCTCCGGTTGTGAAGATTGAACAAGTGTTTGCCCTTCAGAATGCTACAGGAGATGGGAAATTTATTGATCAGTTTGTTTATTCAACAAAGGTACCTCCTTTTTTCATGGGTGTTTTGGGGGAATATTATTTAATAAGTAGTCAACCTTAGCATTTAAAAAGAAACCCCAAAACAAGACAAAGTCATAATTTAAATACCCTTTTATCTGCTGCATTTGAAATGTACAGTGAGTTTACTGTGTTTAAGAGGGGGCAAAAAAGGCAAAAAGGCTATGTTTTCCTTCTTTTTTTCCCTCTTTTGTAATATCCCCATCTGTACTAGATTAATCTTGAGCTGTGCAGCCAAAACTGAGCTTAACTCCCCAAAGTTGTGGAAAAAAACTCGGCACTTTGCCTGTTTCCAGTTTGTATAGTTAGTTTTTCTTAGCTGCGAAGTGTGCTTCTTACTATATTATTTTTGTCAGTTGTCTGAATTAACCATTGTAATAATTATACCTGCTGATCTGTTTGGTTGCACTGGCAATTTTGTTAGGCTCATGTTGACTTTGGATAGCTAATGCATTTAAGAGAAATTCCAGAACTGTGTTTGTTCTGTAACAATTAACTGTGGTGATAGCGTGGGTAATGGGGTAAAAATACCTCTTCAAATTGAGTATCTCCATCAGCCAGCCCTGAAGCTCTATTTAGGGCACTTATATTTTAGCTTTTAGACTTTAAAATTGTGTCATAACATTTGTAATGTTTATTCCATATACCTCTTCACTGTCCTCCAAATCCTTACCACAGTTGTGGGCTTGTGAATTCAATTTAGCGGCACCTCGTGGGTGTGTGCTTTTAAAGAACTCTGCTTATTTCCTAACATTGTCATATGCACATGAAAATAATTATAGTATGCCTCATCAGTGATATATTTTTCCATGTTTTTATTTAAATTCCAGGTAGTTAACATACAGTGTAATACTAGTTTCAGCTGTAGAATTTAGTGATTGAACACTTACATGAGACAGCTGGTGCTCAAGTGATACCATTTTACTAGAGAGAAGTCCAAGGGTTCTCTATTAGTTTGTTTCTGACTGTAGGTTCAGCTGATTTCAGTAAGACTAAACTACTTGGAAAGGCTTAAGTTAGAGGGCGCCTGGGTGGCTCAGTTGGTTAAGCGACTGCCTTTTGCTCAGGTCATGATCCTGGAGTCCCGGGATCAGAGTCCCTCATCGGGCTCCCTGCTCAGCAGGGAGTCAGCAGGGAGTCTGCTTCTCCCTCTGACCCTCCCCCTTCTCGTGCTCTCTCTCATTCTCTTTCTCAAATAAATAAGTAAAATCTTTAAAAAAAGAAAGTCTTAAGTTACAGTCTCCACTTGGTTCTACTGACGGCTTGTCATAGCAAATGAATACTCTGCATCTTTTTTAATGCAAATTGGCTTCGTTCTTGGAGCTAGTTTTTATCTGCATTTGGATATACAAATCAAACTTTGTCACCCCACTCCAAAGAGTGCTATTTAAATGAAATTTGAGATAAAGTTGTCTTTTGTTTATTTATTTAAACTTTTGAAAAAGATTTATTTATTAGAGAGAGAGTGCCCCCACACATGAGGGGCAGGCAGGCAGGGGCAGAGGGTGAGAGAGAAATCTCAAGCAGACTCCCCGCTGAGCATGGGGGGCGGGGTAGGGTCTCAATCTCATGACCCTGAGATCATGACCTGAGCCAAAATCAAGAGTTGGACACTTAACTACCTGAGCCACCCAGGCATCCCCAAAACTGATCTTTTTAAAATGAATGCCTTAAAAACAAATATTTACAAACCACTCCTTTATTTCATTGTATTAAAAATACCTAAAATGAGACAGAGCTATAATTGTAGCTGCCTTCTATCTGCTTCAAGTTGCTTATTGGGTACACATTTGGGTCATCATGAATGTCAGATTTCTGTATCTAAGGATATTCTTGTCTTTTAAGACATGAGTGTAGTAGGGTACTTAACCAAATGAGAATGACTCAAGTTCTTTTCCTGTGTTGAGGTAACGGGAGAGACTATTGAGACCAGAAAACATTTTGGTTTTGACAGAAAACTAGGTGATACAGTTTCATTTTTTTAGTGATATGCCTCATGTGGAGTCGTTTTTTTTCTCACATAATCTCGTACATTTTAGAATACATCCTGATGACTTAATAAAATTGCTCTGCTAATGGTAAAGATGATAAATTAACTGCAAAGACTGTAAAATTCAAGCAAATCATGACCATCTTAAGCTGTCTTTGTAAGCCAATGATGCCATTTGCCTGGTAATCAGCTGTTTTTTATTTTGTCTTATTTTAAAGGGAATTGGTAACAAAACAGAAATAAGTGTCAGGGGACAGGACAGACTTATAATTTCTACACCAAACCAGAGAAATGAAAAGGCAACTCCGAATATATCATCTCCTGAAGCAACATCTGGTCCTACAGGTGGGTAAGGAATGAAGAGTATAGTATAGAGTAGAGTATATATGTATTTTGAGAGGTCATAGTTCTGTTTTGCTATAACATAGTAGCTGTGTTCCTAAGAAATTTTCAGTTATCAAAATCAAATTACATTTTAAAAAATTGAGTTATAAAAGCAATTACTTCAATAGGAAAGAACGGTTTAGGGGCTAGGGAGCTTTATTCATAGTAAGTTATTTTTCCTACAGGAGTTTAAGTAATAAGAACGCTCTAATTAAAAGAGTATAGTTATGAAATCTCTACACATCTGAGTAAATGCACCATTTGATTACCTCTCTTTGCATGAAAATAGCAGCTTTACTTTTCTAGCACTATTAACACATTCTTACCATTTCCTCTTTCATCTCTTATTAGAAACTAATTTTCAGATGCCCATGTTCTTTTTATTATTCTTAGGTGTACTAGGTATTAGTAAGTAGGGAACTAGGGCCTAACTCTCCTATTATAATCTGTCCTCTGATTAACAGATACCACGAATTGAAAATCAAACTGTATTATTCTTGTTTAAAATAGAAATGCCTATATTCAGTAAGGTTGTGCCTTTGGAATGGTCAAAGTAATTTTTGTTAAGGGACTGACATACTAAGAATCTTATAGTTTAACTGAGGGTCTGGTGGGTTTGGTTTATATAACAGTATTACTGTTTCATACAGCCATCAAGAAAAGAGTTAGATTGTCAACTGGTTTGGTCATTTGGAATTTTAGTTTAAGAGAAGCAAGTTTGTTTCACCTTGTTCTTTTTTAAAAAAATTTTGGAATCATATCAAAGAAGGGATCGAGTAATTTTCTAGAAGGATTAAAGTCTTGAGAACTGAGGTAGTAGCCTTGAATCAGTAGTAACTCAGGCAGAATTGTGATTGGCACGAAGGGGCAAATATTTTTGTAAGGGAAACTTTGAGTAAGATTCTTATTATTATAAGGGCCAAAATAAAAGCAATCACTGTTCAGGAAAGAACTTGGGCTAGCTTTCTTTAAAAAAAAATGTGAGGAGAGCTACAAGACAGGGAGAGATGGTAGCAGGGCAGATGGGGCATATGGGGCATACAAAATATTATGCCTTTATCCAAATTTGAGTTGGGAAGGGAAGCTGCATTAAAATAAGGAGAGAGTAGCAAAGTCCAGAACCAGATTTGCAACTTGTATCATTTCACAATACTGTATAAAAAAATGAAATTATGATGTTAAAGAAATGAATAAATGGACTTAAACAATTTTGCATTAATTAGCCATAATTGAAAACATTTGTTCCCTTCTTTGAAGATTAAAAGAATCTTTTGGCCTCAGCTCTCCATAGTCAGGTACATCAATTTTGTTACTTTCTTTACATTAAACTGTTGTAATTGATATGATATAAGTGTGATACTTAGCCTAGGGGGATCTTTATTTAAATATGGGGGATCTTTATTTAAATATCTACATTCTCCTACTCAGGGAGAAAGTAAACTCTTCATATTAGATTGATCTTAAATAGTATACTTTTATTTTTAATAGAGTTTATTGTTTTCCTTCCCCTCAGCTACTGAACGTTTTCTTTTCACGTAGTCTTTTCACTGTAAGATTTAAGTTTTGCCATGAAATTTTTTTTTTAAGTGGAAGGTTCTAATTCTTTTTTTTTTTTCTTTAAGTTTTTATTTATTTATTTGACAGAGACACAGCGAGAGAGGGAACACAAGCAGGGAAAGTGGGAGAGGGAGAAGCAGGCCTCCCACCAAGCAGGGAGCCCGATGCAGGGCTCGATCCCAGGACCCCGGGATCATGACCTGAGCCAAAGGCAGACGTTTAACGACTGAGCCACCCAGGCGCCCCGGTTCTAATTCTTTATATCTGGAAAAATCTCAGTTTCTTCTGTAGGCAGGCGCTATATTTAGGTTGTAAATTAATGAGTGCTCTAAAGCTTTGACCTTGGTTTAAATTTGGTTACCAGCTCTGGTTGATGAGCGTATTTTGCCTTTTTAAATGACCATTTTGCTTCTTGGGGAAATAACTTCAGTTGACAAGTGAGAGAAAAGACTATCTCCTTTCAGAAACCAGTTGTATCATTATCTCAGTTGGTGTTAACTACTTAGCATTCTTGAGCCTTTTCTTAGTAAATTTAGGGGGCACATAGAGTGTGTGGCTGCTAATTTCTGTGATTTGAAGAATTGTATTTGCCTTTATACTAGATTTCTAAGCTATTTTCCAAATCCAGAGACGCTCACCTCCTCTCTCTTAAGACAAGAATGAGTACTTTTTAGTGGTTTTAAATGTAGTAGATCTTATGTGTTGTTCGGGTAGCTTTCAGAACAATTATAAGAAGTCGTGTTGCCTTCTTTTCTTTTTTTTTTTTTTTTAAGATTTATCTGAGAGAGAGAATGAGAGAGAGAGCACATGAGGGGGGCAGGGTCAGAGGGAGAAGCAGACTCCCAGCTGAGCAGGGAGCCCAATGCGGGACTCGATCCCGGGACTCCAGGATCATGACCTGAGCCAAAGGCAGTCGCTTAACCAACTGAGCCACCCAGGCGCCCTGTTGCCTTATTTTCTATAAGATAGATCAAATGCCGTCTGTACTTAATGGAAGTCATGTTTTCATCATCAAAACAAGTAAAGCTATTTTGTTTATTTTAAGCAGTTCTATTTTCATTTTCCTCTTCGCTGATAGGTACTTGAATGTTGATAATTATATTAAAGTCTGGATTTCTGGGATACTCAGGTGCCTGTGAGGGTAGGATATCTGTTGTCTTAGTGAACATTTCCATCAGTGTAAGAAGCAGAGTGAGCATGAAGGATGGAGTCAACACCTTCATTTGTGACTTTTCTGCTAGAAATCAGCACAGCATATTAGTATCACACTACCTCCTTCTTCCCAAAAGCATAATGCGATCCTTCTTTATTTTGGCTTTGAACTAAGGAAGGAAACCATTTACACATAGACAAGAACAATGAAACCACAAAATATAAAGGTAATGTGGAAGGTTTTATTGAAGTAGCTTCTGCCTGCTTTGATAAGAGCTTTCTCCCTTGGCAAGGTGTGGAAGGGTGATTATTATGTAGGAAGGACCATGTAGGTGGTCCTAGCGCTGAGAAGATGGAAAACAGCTGTGCTGCAGGCATCATTCCTTCTCAGGATTGCAGAATGAATCATTCCTGACTTAGTGTTCTTTCCAATTGTGGTCCTCATTCTAAGTTTTATTCTGTCCAAAATGGGGTCCATGTGAGTTGTCTTTCTGTTTACTTCTAAAGAATTTTACTGTTTAAAAATATTACTTAGTTTCTGTTTTACTACTTAACATGAAAAACCTTGCTAACTTGTTTCAAAAAGTTTTTCATAACTCATCATTTCTAAAGCGTAACAAGTCCCTTGACATCCAAATTAATGATTTGGTTCTGGCCACATCTTTGTGCCTGTTTCCCCTGTTTTTGTTAATAATATAACAGTAGCAAAAACTCATACAGGTACACCAAGCACCATTAAACATTTTACATATAGAATTAGTTTAATTCATTTGTTAAAATTAAAAATATGTAATACTGATTGAATTTTCAGTGATTTATAATTGAAAGACCAAAAGTAAAACAAAACAATTACAATTAGAAAACAAAGTAATGGATAAGAAAAGCAGGGAATTGGGTCAAATCTTAATTACATGAATGTCAAGTCATCCTTAAATGAGTTTTTGTTTGTTCCTTTAAATCATCTCTTAGGCTCAGTAGAAAAGAAGCAACAGAGAAGATCGATTAGAACTCGTTCTGAATCAGAGAAGTCCACTGAGGTTGTGCCAAAGAAGAAGATCAAAAAGGAGCAGGTTGGCTTCCTACATGTAGAGAGTTAAAACATTGTATTTGTAAATGTTGTGGCTTATCTGGTTTCTTAAAAGAAAGCGAAACTTTCCCCAACCTGGGTTTCCTTTTTCTGGACTATCTTATGCTTCTGTCCTGGTGAGTTCCAGTGCCTAATTCTAATATAACCATCCCTGTGATTCTGCTTCAAGCATTTTCACAGAAAATAGGCTTCAGGAGATGGGAAGCCAGTGGTACAAGACTCTTAAAGAATTCCTCACATTTATTTTGAAATTTCTGTTATGAGCAAAGTGATTTCATGTTTCATGATTTTTATTTGGAACCATCATTGAGTCCCCCCTGCCCTTTTAAATTTTGATTTTTTGTTTAAGCTGCTGGTATGTATTGTTTTTATTTTTTTAAACAAATCAGATTAATTTAACTATGAGAGTTATATTTAAGACACAGATAATCATAGATGATCTGGTTTTTCTGTTGGTATCACAGATTTTTTGGAATGTTATTTTCCCAGTGGATTGGCACTCACCTGTGATTGGGTTATCAGAAACACCATTAAGTAAAAACAAAAAAGAGAAGGGAGATTTGACTGAAGGGTATTAAACCAGTGTAATCAATGTAATATGTATATGAAATTACCTGTTCAGAGAAATTTTTAGAAACCATTATTCCTTGAAATTAAACTCACCATAAGAATGTTTCCAAATTTTTTAAAGTGGAGGAATATCCATTTTTTATAGCCCAGACAGCTGCTGTTAAGCAAAAAAGAATTCTGAATAGTATTAGTTCCAATAAGATTTATATTTTTAAAACCACTTAATATGGAAGTGTGGACTTTTCAAATTATTTCCTTCATAATTTAAACTTCCAAACTTAAAAGGTGATTTTGTGGGTGCTCTATGGTATCTCCAAGCATGTAAAACAATTTTCCCAGAAATATTTAACTAAAATTTAAATAATATACTAATTTGTCATTCATTCACCATAATTAACTTTCATACTTAGGAAATTATATTCCAAAAAATCTTTCTAAGCTGTTGCAAATCTATAGCATTCATTACCAAAACAAGGTTGTGATTTTTCCAGCTGGTTCCCAAATTCAGTCTGTGACCAGTTTAAAATTAATAAGCAGAATGAGTATAAAAAGTGGGACAAATTGTTAATGCCACTTGTGTTATAGTTAGTAGTAGAACAATAACAGTGATTGTTTAGAAGATTTTATATTTGTATTACTAATTGTATCTTATAAAAGCGCTTCTGTTGTATGTTTTTTTACCTGTTGTAAAAAAAATAAAATTTTTTTTAAAAAGCTTAGAACAATCCTTAAATATTTACAAAATGTGTTTCAACATGCATATCTCACCACATCTTAAAGAAACATAAAATTCAATTCATAGCTAAAACAGGAACTCCTCCAAACAGCATCCTTTCTTTAATTCCAATGGTTCAAGCCTCAAATTACCACGTGTTTTACATATACATTGGCAGAATAACTTCTGATCTCGCTCTCCTAATGTAGGATCAAGACACTGTTCATAAGACACTCAAGAAAGTGCTTTTGCAATATCACAAACTTATTTTCTTAAGTTTGTACTAGCAGCAAAAGTATTGAGCTTCCAGCTGTATGGAGCCCTGTAGCACTCTCTACAGAGAGGGTCCTGATTCCCAGCAACTTAGCTGTGAGTGCAGGCGCGGAAGGGTCTTAAAGTGGCGTGAGTTACATTAACCTGAGTATCATAGTAAGTAAAAATTTATCCTAACGTCTTTGGGGCGGGAGGGGTTTATAGCAACATCGGGGCTGGTTGCAGAAACAACCCCTCTCCTGCCTCCCAGACACTGAGGAAAGGATTCTTATTCTCTTCATATACCAAGGGAATGGTGGGAAAAGTCTTTGCTAGAGAGCATGTGGCTGTGTGTTGTCACTTGGAATTCAGCATAGGCAGCTAGGATTTAAACCCTCCCTGACCTTGAGACAGAGAACTTTACCCAGAAGATGGGACGGAGTTGAGATTTCAGATACATTAATCACTCATCATTACTTAGATTGATGGAAGTATTGTTTTTTTCCCTCTGTTAATTAAAAGTGAAAAAAAAAATTCCTTGTTAATGGTATATTTTTCTGTCCAAACAGGTTGAAACAGTTCCTCAGGCTACAGTGAAGACTGGATTACAGAAAGGTGAGTTACTATAATGTTGCCTTGCATTTCCTTGATTAAAACCAATTTTTAAGAATTACTTATTTGTACTTCATGTATTTTTGTTTGTCTCTGTAAATCACTGTTGTTGCTCTTCAGTCAAAAATTTATGTGAAACTGAAGTATTTCCTGGTGTGTGTGTGTGTGTGTGTATGTGTGTGTGTGTGTGTGTGTGTGTTTTAGAGTTGATCTTATTCTGTACCTCCATGTGTAAAGTCTTACTTGTTTTTGTAAATTGGAGAACACCATGTAGACTTGATACTGTTTCCAACTTTTCTCCATAAGATTCTGGGGTTTCACTGGTTTATAAACTAGGGATGTGACGAATCCATTTTTTTTGGTATTCGACTGAATACCGAATAGTAGCTATTAATGTTTGTCAAACATGGACTATGACAAATCAGACAAGACAACCTGATTGAAAAAAAATCTTGCCACGTTTATTTTGACAGTGCTGTAAAATCTTTTTTTTTAATTAAAATGATTTGTAGCATATTTATGGCCATTATTAGATGACCTTATGCAAATCTATTTGAGATATGCACAAAGTTTAAGAAACCTTAAACTTATATCCGTATTTTCTGTGTGCAATTTGACTACAGTACAAACTCCATAGCATGATTCGTGCGTTTTTGGTGAGATCATTCAAACTGTATTTAATACCTGTAGTTTACTCTGGGCAAATTGCATTATTTAAAAAAAAAAAAAAACACCAGCCTCTCTGCATTCTCGGGGAGAAGTCTGCAGCGATGGTCTCCGTGGAGATCCTCAGCAGAACTGAACAGCCTCTCGGAGGGAACACTGCTTGGCGGAGCTCCAAGAAAAGACATCGCGATCGCTGCGAGATTAGGAGGCCTGATTGCGTTGTGTTTCCACCATTCCACAGGGTCGGCGGACCGGGGAGTGCAGGGCTCTGTCAGATTCAGTGACAGCTCCGTCTCCGCAGCGATTGAGGAAACTGTGGACTGAGATTCCTGTACAATTTCATCCCAGAAACTCCAGACTTGGAGTCTCCATGCAAGATTTCTTTGTCGGCGGCTCGATAAACAGTTTCTTTGTTTTCAATTTTGATTTCGCCAATCATCATTATTGGCATTTTCCTGCCTGGTTTCTTCTTCAAGACTCTGAACAATTGCTTTAACATTCAGATGATTTTTTTTTTTTTTTTTTTTTTTTTTTTTTTTTTTTTTTTTTTTTTTGGTCTGAGCTGGATGGGTACAGCTTAAATCATGGGTCCAGCCTAAAAACCACCGTTTAACTTACACTGATCAATTTCAACATGGACTGTTTTTTTTTGTTTTTTGTTTTTAAATAAAGCATCATTAATGCACATCTGCAGGGTTTTGCCAAACAGCCCAAACTGTATACATTACAATCATTAAAAGCTCTTATTTTTTTTAATATTAGTGCCGTTATCATGGAGAACAGCATGGCAGCTGTCTTTGGCAGTCTGTCATTTTTCTAGCATTTTCAGAAACTCATCGGAAATGGCGGTACCTGTGTTTTCCCTTCGAAAGCCTCTCAGTACAGCACTCCTGTTCCTCTGTTAAAACTCCTTGTTAATCCAGTGATCTTTTAGGCCAAGGAAATACTTTGTGGTGGTGTTCTGGGTCCACACACCAGCAATGAAGGAGATAGATTTGTGTACTTGTGTTTTTTAATCAGCGTTAACATGGGCAGGCACCCTCATTTATAGATGTAAGGAAACATTCAGTGAAAAAACTTGTAGAATGGGATGTGATAACAAGGTTCCAGTAATCTGAGCAGTCTAAAGAGGCCCACATCCTCCACCACAGAACATGGCTATATACCAAGTGCTACTCTCACTCAGCCTGTTGCGGATCTTCATGGCCTCAGGAGACTTGTTTCTCCATGGTCTCTTCTGGACTGCACACTTCCACCATAGCTTGCTGGGCTGATCTAGATGTCTGTTTGTTGTATGGAAATTTTGGGGGAAAAAAAATCCAAAACACAAACTGTGGGTTGAAATATTAACCGTCTCCTTGGTTCCCTGGTATTCACCGTGCCTGATCTGCACATTTCATCGTGGCTGTTTCTGTATAGCCTATACCGCATTAGCCCAAGAGATTGTTGCTTTGTAACTTTTTGCACTATTGTTTTGGCTGGATTTGTATTACACACAGTTTTAAAAAAATTCCACACTATTCTCTGCCTTTTTTTTTTTTCATATTCCTTCCCGCACAAATTCCACATAGAGGCCTCTCATCCAGCTCTTCGTGATTTGGCTGCACTTGAACATTGATTGTCCGTTACAACCCTCAGCAATGTGCCTCCTAAATGGCATGACATATGTAGATGTGCTGCAGCACTTGTTAATGGTCACAATAAATGCCACTTCACCAAGGAAGTCTCAGATGAACAATTATGAACATCCAAAATTTATTCGGGGGGCAATAATCAACTGAATTGCAAAATTCGGGGGAAAATGGCACTATCCGTGTACGAATCGAATACAAATCAAAGATTTGTCACATCCCTAATAAAAACAAGATGGAGATGTCTCTGCGACCATATTTGTAAGCTACACAGTGTGTTGGGTTTTATGTCTTCCCCCTCCAAATTGAATGGTTCTTTGGATTGCTCCAAATCAATCGACTATCCTGTAGTTTTGATAGAATTGGTTTTTAGGTTGGAACTTGGGCTCTGTTGACTGAAAATAGCTTTAGAGCAGGAGCACTGAATTAAATGTTTTAATAGAGCGGTTGTAAATTAAATCACTCACTGTTAGGAAGGTCAGAAGCTTCTGAAGTTTTGACTCGTGACTTCAGTGTTACAAAGAGAGCTGTGCTTTTTTCACACTACAGATGAGTTTGGGGAAAGAAATAATCTCCCACAAAAAAAAAATGAAAACAAACCTTAAGCACTATTTTAGGATTAATTTCAGTATGTTGTATTAAGGTGCCAGCGAGATTTCAGATTCCTGTAAACCTCTAAAGAAAAGGAGTCGCGCGTCAACTGATGTAGAAATGACTAGCTCAGCATACAGAGACACATCTGACTCCGATTCTAGAGGACTGAGTGACCTGCAGGTAAATATGTTCAAGGCTTGGGGCACATTGCTCTCTTTTGCTTTGCAAGATGAACAAAATGCTTTGGCTGACTTATTTGGGGAGATTGGGGAATTTTTTAAATACTCAGTGAACAAATCATTTTGGTTATTTTGTAATTTACAAATGTCTTAATTTGCTGATCTCTTATGTAACAGAAACATAGTTTCTGTGTTGTAAATTTTAACTACATTTTTTTCTCAAAACATCAGGCATATGGTACCCACAGGTTTTTACAAAGAAAGAAAAAAGAGGTATCAAGGTTTATTTGAGCATATCTTGCTAGAATTTTCATAGCTCCTCACTTGGAGGAAATTTTTGTTTTATTTTTCTTAAAAAGTGCTATGTTTTCCATGTAGGTAGGCTTTGGAAAGCAAGTAGATAGCCCTTCCGCTACTGCAGATGTAGATGTTTCTGATGTGCAGTCCGTGGATTCAAGTTTGTCAAGAAGAGGCGTTGGAGTCAGTAAGAAGGACACTGTGTGTCAGGTAGGCAAGCGACGTATAGCTTGAAATAATTGCTGTAATATTCTGCCAATAATATAGTTAACCTCCTGCTGGACAGAGTAATATCTTTCTAAATTATATTACTTTAAAGCTATAGGTCCTAAAGCCTTTTCTGGCTCTCTTCTGCACATGCAAGTGCCCATCTTCATTTTGATACTCAGTTATTAGTTAGAAGTAAATGGGGGGCACCTGCCTGGCTCAGTCAGTAGAGCATGCAACTCTTGATCCTTTGGGTTGTGAGTTCAAGACCCATGTTGGGCCTAGAGCTTACTTATGAAAAAAGTAAATGGCAGATGATTTATTTCAAAAAACATTTTCTTAAATTTAAGTTGGTATTGCCTTTTTTAATGTGTATTTACCCTTTTTGAAAAATACTGTTTTGCCCTGTGAAGAAAAGTTAAAGTATTGCAAATTCCAAAGAAGGAATCATGGAAGGTCAAGTATGCCTATTAAACTTTATACCATATTGAAATAGTTATCTAGTTCAGTGGTTCTTTTTTTCTTTTTTTTCTTTTTTTTTTAATTTTTTTTATTGTTATGTTAATCACCATATATTACATCATTAGTTTTTGGTGTAGTGTTCCATGATTCATTGTTTGTTCATAACACCCAGTGCTCCATGCAGAACGTGCCCTCCTCAATACCCATCACCAGGCTAACCCATCCCCCCACCCTCTTTTTTTTTTTCTTAATGTATTAAATATAGGAGTCTTCTTATATTTTTATTATTTTTGTCATGATGAGCACCAGGTGATATATGGAATTGTTGAATCACTGTATTATATGCCTGAAACTCATACAGCACTGTGTTTGTTTTTTTTTTAAAGATTTTATTTATTTATTTAACAGAGAGAGACAGAGTGAGAGAGGGAACACAAGCAGGGGAGTGGGAGAGGGAGAAGCAGGCCTCCCTGCAGAGCAAGGAGCCCGATGCGGGGCTCGATCCCAGAACCCTGAGATCATGACCTGAGCCGAAGGCAGATCCTTAATGACTGAGCCACCCAGGCGCCCCATACAGCACTGTGTTAACTAACTGGAATTAAAATTAAAACTTTCAAAAAATAAAAATAAAAAATTAACTTCAGTGATTCTTAAAGTGAGGACCAAGGACCAGCAGCATCAGCATTGTCAGGATACTGGTTAGAAATGCAAATTCTTGGACCCCACCACAGGCCTGCTGAATCAGCAACCGTGGAAGAGGAATCCAGTAATCTGTGTCTTAACAGGCCCTCCAAGTGATTCTGATGCCTGCTAAAGTTTTAGAACTACTGTTTTTTGCCATGTTACAGATCTGTGAAAGCTCTGGTGACCCTCTGATTCCTTGTGAGGGAGAGTGCTGCAAACACTTTCACCTGGAGTGCCTGGGATTGGCATCACTCTCCGATGGAAAGTTCATCTGCGTGGAATGTAAAACCGGTAAGTTTACTTAGTTTGATAGATATGAAAAGACAGGTAGGGAGGAATGTGCCGTGCCAGCCCCCATGACATCCAATTCTCTTACCACTTTTATGTAGCTCTCATCCTCCACTCCCATAGATATTTCAACAAATTAAGACCATTCAGGGATTGGGATTCCTAAGATCAAAAGAGTAGTTAGCAATATTATTGTCAAATTTCCTCCTACTGGTGCTTTTTCTGTAAAATCTATGAAATCATTGAGATGGATTTGTGTTTTATCGAAACAACTATGCAAAATGTGTAGATTGAATTATTTTTTAGATGGGTTTGAGAATTTTGTGTTAAATAAAAAGTCCCTTGACTTTAATAGACTGGAATAAGCATCAATCACAAACTATAACCATGATGATTATATTTTTATTAGAAAGGTGCAGCTACTGGAAATTGTTTTTTAGACATTGGAGGTTTTGGATTCACCATTTTTTTCTTATCCCCCTGCCTCGTATAGACTACTACTGATCAAAACAATTTGCAGAGAAAGAAAGTTGAACACTTTACCCAAAGTCAAAAGACAACATATAATGAAACTGGGATTTAAATCCAGGAAGTAGCTTAACCCTAGAGTCCTTACTCTTTACTGTTGCCTTCTACCACCTTGACTAAGTAGGGTGAAGATTGTATTTCATCGTCATATGAAACAGATACATACATACACATGTAAAAATTAAGCTATAAAAGCTGTTTTGAACATATAACTTGTATATTCCCCTATATAAAATATTATTTATCACATTTAGACTCTGCAGTAAAATTTTTGAACAGTTTGCCAACTGGCAGTCTCAAGGTCAGATTATCTGCACATTGTTTTATTTGGCCTTCAAAATGTGTTTTCAATGTGTGAACATAGAACAGGCACGTATTCCTGGTTCCCTACATTCCCTACCATTCCCTTTTCTAAAATCCTATCACTCTAGGCATTTATGTAATCTGCCTGGCCCCTTAAGCACTTACGTTGCAATCTCTGATACAAACTACTGATAGAGGGGCGCCTGGGTGGCTCAATCGTTAAGCATCTGCCTTCAGCTCAGGTCATGATCCCAGGGTCCTGGGTTCGAGCCCCACATCGGGCTCCCTGCTCAGCGGGAAGCCTGCTCCTCCCTCTCCCCCTCCCCCTCCCCCTGCTTGTGTTTCCTCTCTCGCTGTGTCTCTCTCTGTCAAATAAATAAATAAACTCTTAAAAAAAAATAAACTACTGATAGGAAGGACCATGTTTCATGGTATTAGAATACTCTGAGGGCTTTTCTCCTAACTCTAGAACTCAGCAGAGTAGAATTCTGCCAACAAAGTCTAGATATAATCTAATTTGGCACACATCTATTAGAAAAACTAAAAGAGAAATTTGCTTTAAAAACAATTAAGTAGAGCAAAGTTGGAAAACTTACTTCCTGATTTAAAAATTTGCTACAAAGCAAAAATAATAATATATTTTTTAAATATGAAAAATAAGAATTGACTACAAAGCTACAGTAATTAAAACAATATGGTACTGGCATGAAGACAGAAGTATAACCAACGGAATAGAATAGGGAGCCCAGAAATAAACATTCACACATTTGGTCAAATGATTTTTTGACAAGGGTGCAAAGACTATTCAATGGGAAAGGACAGTCTTTTCAACAAATGGTGCTGGGAAAACTGGATATCCACATGCAAAAGAATGAAGTTGAACCTTTACCTAACAACAGTACACAAAAATTAATTCAACCATTTGAAAGACCAAAGACCAAAGACCAAAACATAAGAGCTAGAATTAAAAATCTTAGAAGAAAACATAAGGGAAAAGCTTCATGACATTGGATTTTACATTGATTTCCTAGATACAACACCAAAGGCATGGGCAACAAAAGAAAAAATAAACAAATTGGGCTTTATAAAAATTAAAAACCTGGTACACCATTAACAGACTGAAAAAGCAGCCCACAAAATGGGAAAAGTATTAGCAAATCCCATGTCTGAAAAGGGATTAATATCCAGAATGTATAAGGAACTACAACTCAACAACAAAAAACCAAACAACCCACCTGGGCAAAGGACTTGGATAGACATTTCTCCAAAGAAGATCTACAAATGGGTCAATAAGCACATGAAAAATGTTGAACACCATTAGTAATCAGGGAAATGCAAATTAAAATCACATGAGATGCCACTCCATACTCACTACAATGGCTATTATTTAAAAAAAAATGTTGGTCAGGATATGGAGAAATTGGAACCTTTGTGTTCTGTCAGCAGGAATGTAACATGATACAACCTCAGTGGAAAATAGTAAGGCAGTTCCTCAAAAAATCAAACATGGAATTACTGTATGATCCAGCAATTCTACTTCTGGGTATATACCCAAAAGAACCAAAAGCAGAGACTCAAACAGATATTTGTGCACCTATGTTGACTGCACCATTATTCACAATAGCCAAAAGGTGGAAATGATCCAAGTGTCCACTGATGAATGAATGGATAAATAAAATGTGGGTACATGCGGTAGAATGTTTTTTTAAAATGAAATTCTTTTTTTTTAAGACTTTATTTATTTATTTGAGAGAGAGAGCACATGAGAGGGGGGATGGTCAGAGGGAGAAGCAGACTCCCTGCCGAGCAGGGAGCCCGATGCGGGACTTGATCCCGGGACTCCAGGATCATGACCTGAGCTGAAGGTAGTCGCTTAACCAACTGAGCCACCCAGGCGCCCCTAAAAAATGAAATTCTAATGCATGCTATAACATGGATGAGCCTTGAGGACATGATTGTGAACAGAATACAGTGGTCACAAAGGACAAATATTATTTGATTCCACTTATATGAATTACCTAGAGTAGTCAAATTTATAGAGACAGAAAGTAGAGCAGTTTTTACCAAGGTGGTTTTTGGTTGTTGTTGTTTTGTTTTGTTTTTTATTGGTTTTTACCAGAGAGGAATGGGGAGTTATTATTTAAATGGGTATAGAATTTCAGGATGGGATGATGAAAAACGGGATAGTGGTGATGGTTGCAAAATAATGAGTATTTAATTCACATTCTGAACTGTACATTCAGAAATGGTTAAAATGGTAAATTTTATATTATGTATTTTTAACCACAGTTTAAAACACAATTATTTTTTAATTTTTTAAAAAATTGCTTTTGGGGACACTTGGGTGGCTCAGTTGGTTGAGCGTCCCACTCTTGGTTTTGGCTCAGGTCATGATCTCGGGGTCATGGGATTGAGCTCCACGTCAGGCTCCACACTGAGCGCCATGTCCGGCTCCACACTCAGTGGGAAGTCAGCTTGAGATTCTTTCCCTTTCCCTCCCCCTCTGCCCCTCCCCCTGCTCATACACACACTCTCTCTCTCTCTCTCTCTCTCTCTCTCTCTCTCTCTCTCAAAAAAATAAAATCTTTAAAAAATTGCTTTTATTATTACATGAAAATTACTTTGTTACTAATCTGTTACCCTTCCAACAGATTAGGAGTAAAAATTTCAAACCATTGTTTAAGGTCATTTAGAAAGTTTTCTTCTGTTTATCAAAGGCAGATACTTTGTATGTAGAAAGTATTATAGGATACATGCCTAAGAAGTTCTTATACTATCACTTATTATCGTTTAAGACAAATGTGATTTCTAGAAAGAAAGCACTTTCATTTGACCTTGTGAATAAAATGTATAACAATCAAGTTTACTTATTAATTATTATAAATGAAGACCATGTCCTACTGAGAAGGGAGGATATTAGAAGTACTCATGTCTGGGCGCCTGGGTGGCTCAGTTGGTTAAGCAACTGCCTTTGACTCAGGTCGTGATCCTGGAGTCCCGGGATCGAGTCCCGCATCGGGCTCTCTGCTCAGCAGGGAGTCTGCTTCTCCCTCTGACCCTCTTCCCTCTCATGCTCTCTCTCATGCTCTCTCTCTCAAATAAATAAATAAAATCTTTAAAAAAAAAAAAAAATAAGTACTCATGTCCTAGGGCTCTAAACTTAAGTCTTAAAGGAGTTTGATAGTTCAGCTATTAGTATAACAGTGTCACTGGTTATCACAATTTTCATTTATATTAGCCCTATTTTGATCATTATGCAAGTGAAGGCCTTTTTTTCTTTTTCTTACACAGGGCAATTTATGCATTTTGGCAAAGCTGTAAAGGCAAACCTCTTAACCTTTAAAATAATTTCTTTTAATTATTAAAATAATTTCTTTTAATTTTTTAAATTTCTAAAAGTTATTTTTAAAACAGTACTCTCGCTTTCCTATCTACATACATGTTAATATATAATTTGAAATTATATATTTGTAACAAGACAACAAAAAAACCCCTACTCTATTTACAACAAAGCCAGTTTAAAAAATACACATTTGAACATCACAATCATATGTATGAATTTTAAAGAATTAAGTACTAATTTTAAAGAATATTTATAATTCAGCCAATTTGTAAAGGTCAGGTACTTTAATATAAAATAATTTAAAATAAAATCTAACTTTCTGTAAAAAATCAAAACAAAAAACTGTTCCATTAAAAAAAACTTCCATTTTTTTATAGCATTATAAGAAAAATGGGCAAAAGACTTGAATACTTTCCAAAAGATGATATCCAAATAGCCAGTAAATAATCACTTAAAATTCTGTATGTAAAATGGACACACAATGAAAATTCCTATTCTAATAAAAGAGGCAGAAAATTACCCACAGAAAAGGCAATTACCTTCAAAGAATAACAAAACAAATAACAAAAATGTTGTTATAATTTGCAGTTCTTTGTTTACAACTAAACATTTTTTTCTGTATCTTTGTTGAGTCTCTAGTGAATGATCTGTTCATGTTTTGTCCATTTGTGTATTGTGCTGGTAAAGATGTTCTTTGCATTTGTTATTTTAAATTTATTTCTAATTACACAAATAGTATATATATACAGTCTTCTGAAAATATAATTATAGTTCAAGCAGGTGTGTGTGTACACACACAAACACACGTATGTATGTAACATTTTTTGTGTATTGTAACAAAAATGTATTAATTGTTCTGCAGCTTGCTTTTATCACTATCTTGGAGCTCTTTTTATGTCAATACAAATACATTCTATTTAATTGCTACATAGTGCTCCATAGTATGCATATATTACAGTTTATTTAACTTTTCTCCTATTGAAGGACATTTGAGTTGCTTTCAGTTCTTTGCAGTTACAAACAGTGCTTCATCCAATATCCTTTTACATGTACAAGTCTTCCCAACGTAGACAGCAAAAGCAGAATTTCTAGGTCACAGAAAGTGAATGTACAATTAATGGATACTGCCATGTAGCCTTCTAAGGTAGTTCCTTCCAACCTGAACTCCTACTAGCAATATATCAGAGTACCTGTTCAACAGTTTGTATCATCAAACTCTTTTTTCTTATTTGATGAATTTTAAAATGTTACTTGGATTTAATTATCATTTATCTGATTACTAGGGAGGTTGAGGGTTTTTTTCCATATGTTTATTGGCTGTCTTTCTGCTTTCTGTAAACTGCCTCTTCATATTCTGCCCACTTTATTTATTTATTCATTCAGTCAGCTGGTCATTTTTAAGTCAGCCCTCTGGCTCAATGTGGGGCTTGAACTCATCACCCCAAGATCAAGAGTCATATTCTCTACTTACTGTCTGAGCCAGTGAGGTTCTCCTGCCCACTTTTACAGTAGGCTGTTTTGTTTCTGTATTAAATAGTAGTTCTGTATGAATCCTGTTGAGTTACCTTTGCTTATATGTTGCATATATTTTCTCCATATGTGAACTCTTTTTGTAACAAAACATAATCCTTTGTCATCTTTGTGGCATATATTTTTCCACATCTGCCCTGTTCCTTCTTTTTTACCTATTGTATTCTAATTGACATTAATCCTAGCTTTAAATGTTTGACAGATTGTAGAACCTTCTGAGCTTAAAGTTTTCTTTGTAGGAAGGCTTTTAATTAGTTTCAATTTTTAAAAGAATTTATAGAACTATTCATATTTTCTGTTTATTTTTGTGTGTGTTGGTAATTATGCATTTCTAAGAATCTATCCATTCATGTAAATTTTCATTTATTGGCAAAAATGTAGTGATACCCTTTTATTTTTTTAATAGTTGTAAGATTTGTAGTGATGTACCATTTCTTGTATTGTTAATATTGGTGCCTTTTCTCCCTTTATTAGTCGCTCTTGCCAGAGATATCAGTTTTATTACTCTTTTTCAAAAAAACAACTTTTGGGTTTTTTAATCCTCCTCAGTGTATATTAATTTCACTTCATTCTTAAAAGAATGCTTTCACTGGATATAGATGCTGACTTAGTAACAGCCCTTTCAGCCCTTTGGAGATAACATCCCATTGTTTTCTGACTTCCATTTTTCCTTTGCTGTCAGCTCTCAGTCTTACTGTTGCTTCTTTGAAGGTCATTGTCTTTTCTGTGGATAATATTAATATTTTCTCTTTGTTCTTGATTTACTACAATTTGAATAAGATGTGTAGCTGTAATTTTCTGTGTTTTGCATTAGGATTTTGAGTTTTCATTTTATGTCTGTTTTACATATGGAAATTGTGACTAATGGAATCTGTTTTGTCTTTGGTAATTTCTTTTATGTATTCTTGGTTGGGAAGACCTTCCCACTCTCATATGTTGAAAAATTCTGTTCTGGGTTTTCTATGGATTGATTTTATTATAGAGTGAGAACTGAAGATCTAAATTGTTTTTAGTGCCTTATCTCCAAATTGATGATCAATTATTCTAGCCAAATTTATTAAATAACCTTTTAAGCATTCCATGCTCATGGATTAGAAGAACACACACTGTTAAAATTTCTGTACTACCCAAAGCAGTCTACACATTTAATGCAGTCCCTATCAAAATACCACCAGCATTTTTCACAGAGCTAGAACAAACAATCCTAAAATTTGTACGGAACCACAAAAGACCCCAGGTAGCTAAAGCAATCCTGAAAAAGAAAAAGAAAACTGGAGGCATCACGATTCTGGACTTCAAGCTCTATTACAAAGCTGTGGTCATCAGAACAGTATGGTACTGGCACAAAAAGAGACACATAGATCAGTGGAACAGAATAGAGAACCTGGAAATGGACCCACAACTAATGGTCAACTAATCTTCAACAAAGCAGGAAAGAATATCCAATAGAAAAAAGTCTCTTCAAATGGTGTTGGGAAAACTGGACAGCCACATGCAGAAGAATGAAACTGGACCTCTTTCATACACGATACACAAAAATAAATTCAAAATGGATGAAAGACCTAAATGTGAGACAGGAAACCATCAAAATCCTAGAGGAGAACACTGGAAGAAACCTCTTTGAACACAGCCTAAGCAAATTCTTATTGGACATGTTGCCGGAGGCAAGGGAAACAAAAACAAAAATGAGCTATTGGAACTTAATCAAGATAAAAGTCTTCTGCAAAGCGAAGGAAACAATCAGCAAAACTAAAAGGCAGCCTACAGAATGGGAGAAGATATTTGCAAATGACATATCTGATAGAAGGTTAGTATCCAAAATCTATAAAGAACTTACCAACTCACACCCAAAACAAATAATCCAGTTGATGAATGGGCAGAAGACATGAATAGACACTTTTCCAAAGAACACATCCAGATGGCTAACAGACACATGAAAAGATGCTCAACATCACTCATCATCAGGGAAATACAAATCAAAACCATGATGAGATACCACCTCACACCTGTCAGAATGGCTAAAATTAACAACACAAGACACAACAGGTGTTGGCAAGGTTGCAGAGAAAGGGTAACCCTCTTGGTAGGATGCAAACTGGTGCAGCCACTCTGGAGAACAGTTTGGTGTTTCCTCAGAAAGTTAAGAACAGAACTACCCTATGAACCAGCAATTGCACTAAGGTATTTACCCAGAGGATAAAAAAATACGGATTTGAAGGGATATGTGCACCCCGATGTTTGTAGCAGCATTTTCAACAATAGCCATACTATGGAGAGAGCCCAGATGTCCATCAACTGATGAATGGATAAAGCAGATGGGGGTGGGGGCTGTAGAGAGAGAGAGAGAGAGTGAGAGAGAGAGAGTGTGTGTGTGTGTGTAATGGAATATTATTCAGCCATCAAGAATGAAATCTTGCCATTTGCAATGATGTGGATGGAGCTAGAGTGTATTATGCTAAGGGAAATAAGTCAGAGAAAGACAAATACCATATGATCTCACTCATAATGTGGAATTTAAGTAAGAAAACAGATGAATATATGGGAAGGGGGCAAAGAAGGAGAGAGGGAAACAAGCCGCAAGTGACTCTTAACTATAGAGAACAAACTGCTGGGTGATGGAGAGAGGTGGGTGGGGGATAGGCTAGATGGGTGATGGGTATTAAAAAGGACACTTTTTGTAATGAGCACTGGATGTTGTAGATAAGTGATGAATCACTGAATTTTACTCCAGAAACCAATATTGCATCGTATGTTAATGAACTAAAATTAAAATTAAAAAATGAATTAAATAACCTTATAATTTAACCATTTATTTTCAGTGCCTTTTTTTATATGTGAAATTCTTATACATAACAGAATCTCTCTGGGGAGTAGCTCTTTGATGTCATTCGCTGCTTCTATTTAAGAAGAATATGCTTTCATCAGATTTTATTTAATCTGTGTTCCTCAACCAATTTTTCAGGACAGCACCCATGTTTTTCATGTAAAGTGTCTGGTACAGATGTGAAGCGTTGCTCTGTTGGTGCTTGTGGGAAATTTTATCACGAAGCCTGTGTCCGCAAATTCCCCACTGCCATCTTTGAATCAAAAGGATTCCGCTGTCCTCAGCACTGTTGCTCTGCCTGTTCCATGGAGAAAGATATCTACAAAGCAAGTAAAGGTAAAACAGTTAAAAAAAAAGGGGGGACTAAGGTTTTTTTCTTTTTAAGTGCAGTAGCAAATAATAAGCACATTATTTTGAAGAGTATTAGGTAATTATCCCCTCTGCATCTGTAGATGTAACCGCTCAGCCACAATAGCACGATAAGTAGAGATTAGGTTCTAATCAGATCATGAGAAGAAAATTCTGTATGTTCAAAATTACCCTTGAGAATTTCTTTCACAGGTGACATTGAGACCACCATCTCCGGCATCGGAGCCAACAAGTTTTTCTTTGAGGGATCTCTCAATGGGCACTACATTTAGGGTCCTGCATAGGAATGACAGAACCACACGTGTGGAGAAAAATATTATCTTACCATAACAGCATCCCATGGAACCCAAAAGAGCCCAACTCCAAAAAATTCAGTTTATATCCAGCTGAGGCCTGATTACGTAGATTTTGTTTTTTCTGATTTGTCTTTAAACAGGTCGCATGATGCGATGTTTGAGGTGTCCGGTAGCCTATCACTCCGGAGAGGCTTGCATTGCTGCCGGCAGCACATTTGTATCCTCCTGCATGCTCATCTGTAGTAATCATTCCAAACGGAGCACCAGTGCTTCCTCGGCCATAAATGTAGGCTTTTGTTTCGTTTGTGCAAGAGGTGAGTGTCAGTCCTTTTTCTTTCTTTGGGTTCAGTGGCATATTTCCCCATCCAACTAGAGTTTCAGCAATATCCCCAAGAGATTAACACTTTCAGTAATCCCTTTTATAACATGAAACATTCAAATTGTTCGAATATTAATTCTTCTCTAACCTAATATCTGCATTTTTTTTTTAATAACTTAGAATTACAGATAAGTTTTTAGTGTTCCTGTATGGAGCATCAAAAGATTATTCCCTTCTGCAAACAATTCTTCTGTTCAAAGTAGACTCTTCCCATGCCATATTCTTTAATCCAGAGTTTTCAACTGATTGAGATTTCACTTGGAAGGCAAGATAAGCACATTTATTTTTTAATTGTTTATGTTGTATTTTATCCTGTTTTGGTCTGGCATTGAGGAAGGCCTGATGGGATACAGCCAAGACAGCATATGTGGTGGTGTTAGCTAAGAGCCAGCAATACAAGCTTTCTTACTCGCCACCTGTTGATATTTAAGTATGCCAAGAGATTGATCAAGGTAAAAACAGTATTGTGTCCCTCAGGGGGTCAATGAACTTGAGTTCGTGATAAATATAAAATAAGATTTCTTTAGTTGAATATAATACAGAGTATTCAGTTTTACAGTGTCTCAGCTGTATTATAAAACAATTTTTAGTATTAAACATTTTAGAAATTAATATCCCCTAGTGCAGTTTTTTTGTTTTTTGTTTTTTTAATACAAGTACTAAGTTTTCTGAACTTACCTTAGTGGTGAAATAATTGAAAGGACTCCATGGTGTATCAGGCCTATTTAAATTATATTTAGACTAAACTGAAGATGAGGTGTTCGGTTTGGTTTTGGTTTTACTTGGTTTTGTTTTTTTTTCCTTTAGGAGATAGTTCTTTTAATTTGGTGAAAGTACTTTAAAGTATTTTAAAATAGAATTTAGGTAGTGTGACAGATCTTGAGTTGTTTTGGTATGGTGTCTTTTGTTTTTAAAAAAATAGCCAGAGGAGGTTGGCAGTAAAAGATTAAGTAAATGGCAGTCCTTCTGGCAGCCAGCTGAGTCCATTGTATGTATAGCTTTCAGTTTGCCAGAGTTTGCAGTAAACACCTGGGGCTGTCTGCCATTAGAGGGGAAGCATTGTGTCTTTCTTTACAGAGCAATTACAACTGTATTCTGCTCTGAAACCTGTCTGGTACATGGAGGAGTAGGTCTGAAATGTTTTGTGCCACATTATAACAGGTGGCAGAAAGGATTCAAATAGTCAAAAGAAGTAAAAAGTCACCCCAGATGTCTTTACGGTCTCCCCATGCCTAAGAAAGTAATGATAGTATGGAAATAGTGAATTATCAATTGGATGGCTAGCTTTAGAGACAGGTGAGTGTCAGTGATAACATGAAGTCTCTATCGCTTTGTAAACATTTTATTCTACCTTGCTGGGCACTTAGTATTACTTGCACATGCACACACAAACACACAGTGCATGCTAGAGAGTGTGTAACTGAGCCAACATTTTATTTTTTTAAGATTATTTATTTATTTATTTGAGATAGAGCAACAGCAAGAGAGCGAGTGAGAGAGAGAGCATGAGCAGAGGGCTGGGGAGGCAGAGGGAGAAGCGGGCTCTCCGAGCAGGGAGCCAGATGTGGGACTCAATCCCAGGGCAGCCACTTAACCAACTGAGCCACCCAGGCGCCCCTGAGCCAACATTTTAAATGTCAACTCTATAACTATCATGTTGGCTTACTTGGAGTACATTCTGAATCAAGTACCATCAATATATTAACCATTCCTTTCTTTTCATTCAATAATTGGGAAACATTTAAAACAGGTATTTTCAATTTAAGATAGGCAGAAAATGGCCCATTGTCAAGGAGCCTAGTCTTATAGAGACTAACCATTTAAAGTTTAACTTAGATGCTTTGATTAAAAGCTTGAAGTAATGCAAATGAGGGGAAAACTCACGTTTTACAGGATCTGTATTTGCATCTTATCAATTTGATAGATATCTGAAAGATATACTGTATTTAAATGACTGTGTAATCAAGATTATTTAATTCTCAAATATTTTAACTATGAAACTTTGTACAGTAAATAGAAACTGTCATTTTCCTTTCCAAAATATAGAAATTTATTCTAAATAGATCAGATGTTGGGATTTGAGAAGGCTTAAGTCAGCAGTTTTCACAAGTAAATAATATATGTTCTCTCATCAGTTTTTACAGAGGTCTCCTTTTTAAAAAAAAAAAGAGACATAATTGTAATAAATCCACACACACAGAAGGAGGCTTTAATTGTGTATGTTTTGGTATTAGAAAACTTAGTTTGTCTTGCTTTTGTTTCTTGCCTTATATGGAGTCTTTCCCTCCTCACAAAGGATTTTTCTCTTAGTTCATGGTTACTGGTTGTTTAAAATCATTCAACTGGTTCTTAAGGACTGAATGATTATTTAGAAATGTTTTTTAAAAATGTTTTAAGGTTTAGAGGAACACTGCTCCGCCCCTGACATTCATGGTGCCATAGAAAGTGTTCCGTCATATCTCAGTGTAGTATACACACATCCTTTAGGCTTTCCTTCCATCCAGGCAGGTGGGGGGAGGGTGTTTGTAAAATCAAGTTACTTAACATTCTCTCCCTTTCTTTGTAATGGTAATTTATAATGGAGAAGGTAGATTAGGGCTTTCTTTTCATTTTAATAACAGCAATTTTTTTGTATCTGGAAATCAAACTCTACTGGATATGCTATCTGAGTGAATTGTCACAGTTGCCTTAAGGAGTTATTGCCCCATTTTATATGGATGAGAACACCAAAGCACAGATTACATCATTTACTTGAAGGTTGCAGAAGTTTAAATAGAGGGACTAGCATTTGCACCCAATCTTTCTCATTTCAAACCCACTGTTTTTTACACTACACTGCTTCTCTGTTAAATGTATGAAATTCATTTGACATTGTATAACTTTTTTTAGAAGACTTTTATGCTGTTACCCATTAGCAATTTTAAGTTCCATTCTGTCCTCCAGGTCGGAGATGTTTCTTGAATCTTTCTCAGTGTAGGGTAGCACCAAGTGAAGATAACACCCATGGCAAAAAGTAAATGGCAACCCCTTTAAAAACAAAACTCTACCCTCTTCTCAAAATGATCTCTATAAAACTGCTGTCATGATCCGTATTTTAAAGTCCAGATCATTGTAAACTGTCCAGTCACCAAACAGAGAAATGTTCCCGGGTCTCACACTGCGCTAGGTTTAGGAGTGGCCTGTAGTGAACTCAACAAAGGGGGGGAGGGGATGGGAGGGAGAGGAGAAGTGGGCATAACAAGTGGGTTAAAGGGGATCTTCTGTTTCCCTCCAAATAGGATAGCTGGATTGGTAGGTCAGAAGAACTGTCTTTACTTATATCATGGCAGGGAAGAAATGTAAACGGTTTGCATTACCGTAGTGAAATTCAACAAATTATGGCTCCTTTAAAATCATGTGTCGTATTGATAGAGAATAGCTTCATTATCTGGCAGAGAAAGCTAGAATTTATTTGAGTATATCTCAGGATACGACTAGAGAAGACTTCAATTCTGCCTTTCAGTACTCCTTGATAAGTTGAAGGTGGATCAGTGTCTCTACCGTGTTATGTAAATAACTCTTATTTGCTATTAAGTGATATGTCATTTTGTTCTTTGGATTGTCATCATAGTACTTGTAAATATTAAGGAATGTAGCTTTGTCTTCCATAGGGGGTTTTAAGTATGACGTCAAATGCAGTTGACATCTCCAAATTAATTTTTAGTTTTCTTCTGGGTATGTAGGTTTTTATGGGGCAAGGCACTGAGTAGCTCAAACTCCCTTTAATAACTCTGGCAAGCCTTTTCTGTCAGATCTTACTTTTTCTTCATTTTCTACCCCCCCTGCCCCCAGCTTTTAGCACAGCTACATAATAGATGTTGGTTTATTTTTTTTCCCTCATGGAATCATGGGTAGTTTCATTGCAGCTCATCTCTTTCTGTTTGTTTCGTATAGGGCTGATAGTTCAGGACCATTCAGACCCCATGTTCAGTTCATATGCCTATAAGTCCCACTACCTACTGAATGAATCAAATCGTGCAGAGTTGATGAAATTACCTATGATTCCTTCTTCGTCAGCTTCCAAAAAGAAATGTGAGAAAGGTAATAATCAAAATAGTTTATCTCTTTTATTTTTGCATTTCCTTTTTTTTTTTCCTCTTTAAATGAAGGGGGGAAATGTATGCCTGTCAAGCACCATCTGTTGCTTTTGGTAAATTCTACCTGGTGGTTGTGACTGTGTCTTCATGTGGCTGCAACATTATTAAAAAGGGCTTAAAATAATTCCATTATTACAAATTCTTACCTACTTACTCTTCTCCTTGAATAAATTCTCACACATTCCATATATCTGTGGGTTATTACAATTGAAAGGCTAGGATTTTGCTTTATATAGGCTCTTGCTCTTCTGCCTGATGTAGAACTACCGTTGGAAAAGAATAGACATGATGTAAATTATTACGAACTTTCAACTAAAAAACCAGGGTAGGTTATTAAAAGAGGGAAACCAACATATCGATACTTAAAATTTTGATTTTAGGGTATATGCTATCCTTTTGTTTCTTAAATGTTTTTGTTAGGATGCTATGAAAACTAGCTGCCCTTCTCTTAGGAGACTTTGGTGGGCAGCTGGGGAGATTAACCCAAATATTGGATATTGAAAGGCAACCCAGCTCAACTGAAGAATTGCTTATGGATAACTTATCCACAGAGAACCAAGAGCTAAATGTATATTTATATTCTCCCAATTAATTTAACCTATAGGAGAAAATCATACCTTGTATTTAGCTTTACATAGCCTACTTGTTACACAGGGAAAAGGTAATTTAATAGTACTGTATTACTTAGGGAGTTATTATCCCAAAGGGTAAAATGAATAACCTGGAAGGTGAAGGCCTTTTCCTGTAATACATTCCCATTATGATCTGGGGGCCAGGTTCCGAATCTTTAGAGAAAAATTAATCCATAACCTAATAGACTGGGTATATTTGAAATAAGGTGTTGTTTTTTTTTCCACTCTTTTTGTTGCCTGCTTGATGTGTCTTTGCTCTTTGTCAGACATCTGAAGTGGCAACCCATGACTAAAAAAATATCACTAACTAAACAGGGTGACTAGAACCTATGAAGAAATAGGTTGGAGAGAGTATTGGCTTGCTTGCTTGCTTGCTTGCTTGTTTCTTTTCCATTGAAGTCAGAGGATGTCACCTGACTGGTGATACCACCTACTTCTAAAACAAAGATGGACAGAGAGGTCTAACTCCATAATGCAATAAAATTAGACTACCTGAGGCATTCATTTTAGGAAATGCCTTATTTCCTACTGGCGCCTTCATAAAATTAGATTAATTCAGTTGTTTCTTACTTTGTTTTCAGTACTCAGTATTGACCTTGACATGAATTGAAATTATTTTGAGCCCTCTGTTTGCTTAGCTTGAACCATGTCTTACTACTTCTTGCGTCCTAAAGCAGTTTTCTTGCATAGCACCACGGTGGATTGTTCGTATTTTCATTTTTCTATTTTTCTTGTGTATTTTTTGTCAAAAAATCGTGATGATTTTCATTGACCATTCTGGGTCTGTATTTCCTCTGAAATAAGACTTTTAAGTTTTAATTTTAATTAAGGACTATTCCATTATGTTAAAAAATGGCCAGGCTGACTTTTCCACATCAGCTCTAATGATCACATGTCCTCTAAAGCCGTTTGCAAAGACTGCTCTCCCTACTGGTCATTCCTTTCTGATGGAGAGGTCAATTATCTCATTTTACTTGAAACTTACAGAATTCCCTACCTAGGCTGAGAGCACTCAGGCAGCTAATCTGTAGGTTGGAGAATTGGAACAATGAATCCATATTGAGATCTGCAAAGGAAAAAAAAATCTTAATGATTGAAGCAAAATCTTTTAAGCAGAGGAAATATAGTAATTTATTTCATCACTGATTGTATATAGATTTTTCTTTTTGTTTTTATGTTAATCAGTTGGAAGTTTGAAAGTCTACAGGAAGAAAAGATATTCTGGAAAATTGATAGCAAACCCTCAAAAGGTTGGAGCTGTGATTTCATAAAGTTGTGTAGAGGGCTCGTAACCTTTTGATTATGAGATTTTAAGTCTCAGTACATTTATGGTTTATAGACTTGATTTTCCAATAGACTTAATTTTTTTTTGCAGTAAATGTCTTTATTATATTTCATCTAAAGTGGTTAACATTCTTCTGTCACTTGTTGAAACACCTATTAGAAATAGCTAACCTCCCCCCAAATCTCTTTTATTTCTTTACATTTAAAAATATTCTTTTGTTTTGTTTGCTGCACTTGTTTTGGTCTTAATCCAGAGATCATTCTGTGTATTTCAAAGGAGAGGATTTTGCTAGGGAACTTGGAAAGGGATCTTCTTGTGTATGGTACTTCATTTTACAGTGACATTTACTTAGTTTTATGCTATAAAGCAGTGGTTCTCAATATGAAGTCAGAAAAACTTATGTAAAAATTTTTGAACCATGTTTAATATTTCAGAAAATCTAACAGAATCATACATTTGCACAAAATAAGGCTGCATACGTTTCTTTATATTTAGCTATGATTTGAACAACTTAATGTGATAAGACTAGTTTTATTACTGGGATCAGAAGCTCTGATTGGCAGTTATGTATTTCTTTGGTTAATAAAAACAGAAATTGTTACCTTTAACAGGGGCTTTGTTTTTTGGGGGGGGGTTGGCTTAGGGTTTTTTGTTTTTTGGGGGTTTTGGGTTTTTGTTTTGTTTTGTTTTGTTTTGGGTTGATAAAATATTAAAAAACATGGGTCCCTGAGGAAGGGAAAGGGGATCCTTGGTGATGAAAAAGTTGCAAACCACTGCTGTATAGCCTATTTGACTTTATTTTTACTGGAAAGGGAAATGATAATGTAATCACCAATTTGAGAAAGTACAGTCCTTTGCTTTTTTGCATTCTTTTATGGAAAGAAAAAAGTACCTATCTATTGGCTATCTTCTTTCTTGCTGATTTTATTATAAAGGGATTCAGTTAACTGTGGCACTGGATTAAAATACAAAGATAACCATTGCTTGCTTTCTTAGCTCTCAAGGAGAAAAGAAAGTAAGTTGCTACATATTTCTTTTGAAAATCTGCTCTCAAATCTACTCAGTCTAAAGATTTTATGCATCTTTTATGTCATCTGTTAAGAGTTATAGCTCCTGCTAAACTGATACCTCAATTGCCCACCTTTTCGAGGGGTAGAGACCACAGTAATGTTTTTCATACTCCTCAAAAGCTTTGAGTCTCTGGCCATGCGGCCCTGAAAAGGGACTGAAGTAGCTAAATGTGTTCATTTGCTTTCTATTTTAATCCATCACTATAGACGTGACTCAGTCCCTTTATTTTCCCCCAGTTTGACTCAGAGTTAATGCACTTAAAAGATAACTTTCTCTTTTCTCTTTCTTTTCCTCTTTCCTCTTTTCTCAGTTATTAAGACTGTTTATTTGTTTCAAGGTGGAAGATTGCTCTGCTGTGAATCGTGCCCAGCTTCCTTCCACCCGGAATGCCTGAGCATAGAAATGCCAGAAGGCTGCTGGAATTGTAATGACTGTAAAGCTGGCAAGAAACTACATTACAAGCAGATTGTTTGGGTCAAATTGGGAAATTACAGGCAAGTTTTTCCAAGGACAAAGAGGAAGTATTCAATCATTGTTCAGACACAGGTGTTCATAATCTGTATACAAACTGGTAGATAGGTAGAATACCACAGAGCTACTTCCTTAAAAAAAAAAAGAGAAGAGAAACCTATTTTGAGTTGGTTTTTAGAGGATTGGGAAGGTTAGTTGTTGTGGATTTTTTTTTTTTTTTTGATGGCTTGTTTTTATGTTCTGAAAGTTACTTTATGCTAATGAACTATGTACTACTAGATTCTGGAATAAAAGGTCTAATGTAGATAGCAGGGAAGATGTTTTCTTGTGTCCTAATACATTCATATTGATTTCTAATAAAATCAAGACTTTATATCCTAGTCAAAATAGCTGTCTTTGCCCATTGTTCCTGCTAAGCTTTAAACTGAGTGCAAGGAGAGAGCTCTTTAGAATTTAAAGAGAGAAATTATTTCATTAAGAGCTTTTATTTCTTAAGAGAATGAAGTGTAAGAAGTATGTGTGATTGCCATTATTTTCAAAAAGCTTTCTCCTTTTAAGAAGCCTGTCCTTACCAAGCCTCCACTGAGTGGAATAGCGATATATTTTAAAGACTCTACATTTTATGTTTTGAGGCATATGTTTATCATTTTACTAAGAAAATAGATACTATTCAAGAGGGCACAATAAGAGTCTGCTAGTCAATTAGAATACTAAGTAGAATATGTTTCTATAGAATTTCAAACATACTGTAATTTTTTAGCAATGGCTATGACATTTTCTCTGTTTTAAATATGCTGCTTGCTTACCTATTTAACTTTAAAAATTTTGTTTTTAGCTAAGATAAGGGGCCTTGAGGTTGAGAAGCGATCCCCCACACACACTATTTTTTTTAACATATGACAGAAAACCTCAAAGCAACCCCCCCAAAAAAATTGGCAGTTAAATACATAAGCAATTTTTTACTTCTGGCAAAAGACACCAAGTTTTAAAAGTCAAATGTTAAGCCAAGGTAAAGTATTTGCACTTCTACTTTAATAAGCAAAGACAAATACCTTACCTAGAACAGGGACAAAGAAGACAAAGAGCCAGGTTGCCAAAGAATAGCAAATAGAAATTAAACATGTAAAAAATGCTGAGCCTCGGGGTGCCTGGGGGGCTCAGTCGGTTAAGCATCTACCTTGGGCTCAGGTCATGATCCCAGGGTCCTGGGATTGAGCCCCACTTTCAGGCTCCCAGCTCAGCAGGGAGTCTGCCTCTCCCTCTCCCTCTGCAGCTCCCCCTGCTTGTGCTGTCTGTCTCTGTATCTCTCTCAAATGAATAAAAAAAAATAAAAAACTCAAAAAAAATTTTAATCACATTACATTTTCAAAAAGCCCAAAGCAGTGCTCTCATTGAGGTTCACAGCTCAGTGAGATTTTATATGCAGGTCAGGTTCTTTTCACATGTTTTGCAGAGACTCATTCTTAATGTGTTTTTTTCCAGTCAGGCCCAGCTGGGTCACATGAAGCTGTTTCTTTTCAATAACTGGTTACCCCAATGCGAAGCCTCCTGGGGGAAATGAGGAGGACCTGGAACAACCCCTGGCAGAAAGTGTCCCCTTCCTAACCAATCCAGTGAATATAGTTATTGTGTACACACTTAATACCTTGAAATGAGTTAGAAATAACCATTTCCCAGGGCACCTGGGTGGCTCAGTCGGTTAAGCGTCTGCCTTCGGCTCAGGTCATGATCCCAGGGTCGTGGGATCGAGCCCCACATCGGGCTCCCTGCTGAGCAGGGAGCCTGCTTCTCCCCCTGCTTGTGCTCGCTCTCTCTCTCTCTCTCTCTCTCTATCAAATAAATAAAATCTTTTTTTTTTAAGATTTTATTTATTTGACAGAGCACAAGCAGGGATGTGACAGGCAGAGGCAGAGGGAGAAGCAGGCTCCCCGCTGAGCAAGGAGCCCGATGCTGGACTTGATCCCAGGACCTTGGGATCATGACCTCAACTGAAGGCAGACGCTTAACCAACTGAGCCACCTAGTCATCCCTAAATAAAATCTTAAAAAAGAAAAAAAAGAAATAACCATTTCTTAAAATATTTGTTACACAAAATAGTGTTTTAACAATTTGAGCACAGACTCTTGCCTCTTTTTTTTCTTTTCTCTCTTTTTATTTTTTAAGAGAGAGACAGTGAGCACGTGAGCTGAAGGTGGGGGAAGCAGGGGCAGAGTGCAGAGCCTGACTCAGGGCTCGATCTCATGACCCTGAGATCATGACCTGAGCCGAAATCAAGAGTCAGATGCTTAACTGACTGAGCCACCCAACTGAGCCCCTCTTGCCTACATTTTAAATTAATTCTTAGGGGTGCCTGGGTGTCTCAGTCGGTTAATCATCTGCATTCAGCTCAGGTCACAATCCCAGAGTCCTGGGATCAAGCCCCACATCGGGCGAGGGGAAGCCTGCTTCTCCCTCGCCCACTCCCCCTGCTTGTGTTCCCTCTCTCGCTCCGTCTCTCTCTGTCAAATAAATAAATAAAATCTTTAAAAAAAAAGTCAAATTTGGAGGAACACATGACTTTTTTAGGATTGAAGTTAGGTTTGGAATAGTATTGGTATAGAATTTAAGAATTAGAATTATTCTTAAATTGGGTAGCAAGTTATGTTTTATAATTTGTATGTTCATGATATATTTCTTTATGTCAAGTATTAATTTTTATTTTTTTTTAAGATTTTATTTATTTGAGATAGAGCAGGAGCAGGGGGAGTAGCAGAGGGAGAGGGAGAAGCAGGCTTCCCGCTGGGCAGGGAGCCCGACATGGGGCTCAATCCCAGGACCCTGGGATCACGACCTGAAGCAAAGGCAGACGCTTAACTGTCTGAGCCACCCAGGCTCCCCATATCAAGTATTTATTTGTAAAGAAAAAACTAGATTGGGTGTTCAGGGTATAGTTTGTTTAGTCTGTGTTCACTATTTCATTAACTCACTAATCAATGTATTTTTAAATGATGTGTGGTTTAGCAGGATTAAAGATAAGGTATTTTTTGTCCTTAGAATCTGAATGAAAATTGCAAGGTATAAAACCTCACCCCCGCCCAGCCATGTATCAGAATGGTATGATTTGTTCATTCTCTTGATCTGAAATTGCTTTTGTTTTCAGATGGTGGCCAGCAGAGATCTGCAATCCCAGGTCTGTGCCACTGAACATCCAGGGCCTTAAGCATGACTTGGGGGACTTCCCTGTGTTCTTCTTTGGTTCTCATGACTACTATTGGGTACACCAGGGCAGAGTGTTCCCTTATGTTGAAGGAGACAAAAGCTTTGCTGAGGGACAGACTAGTATTAACAAGACCTTCAAAAAAGGTAAGTTGGATGATGTTTACAGGGGCTCAAAACTAAGACTCCACGGTTGATTTCTCAACATGTCCTGACTTGCATATGACATGTTTGTGGGATTAGAGAACTTTTCACCAGGTGTTATGATCCAGCGCCTGTAAGTATCCAGTCACGTTAGAGCCACATCTTATCCAGTCAGTTAGAAAAATACATTTCAGTATAGTGGACTCTGCCATCTGTGTGAAAGGAGTTTCTTCAGCAATTTTTCTACACACATAGAAATTATTTTGGAAATAGTCTTAATCAAGTGAAGTTTCTTTGTCACAGAAGAGTGGTAAAAGCTTCTCACGAAGAGCCTTACAACTGTTTTTGCAACAAGTTTCCAGGAAGTTTGGCTTTCTGGGTAAGAGTAAAATGAATTTAAATCTGGTACAACATAAAAAACGGGTTTTTTTTGGTTGGTTGGTTATTTTTTTTTTTTTGCTTTACTTGGAAGCGTGTGATTATATTGTGAGGCAGCAGCTTGCACAGAGCACAGAACCATACATGAGTTATGTCTTATCTCAGTGTCACACTATGTTGGTGGAAAATGGTCATTTCCAGAATAATTTTAAAAAGAAAGCCTTGGGCCAGATCCAGGGCATTGGGAAGGCAATGTAAAACTGCTGTTCTAACAGTTTTTGTTTGTTTTTTGGTACTTATATACTTTGTTTGGTCTTATTGGCAGCATTGGAAGAAGCTGCAAAACGTTTCCAGGAATTGAAAGCACAAAGAGAAAGCAGAGAAGCACTAGAGATTGAAAAAAACTCAAGAAAACCTCCTCCTTACAAACACATCAAAGTGAGTCTCTGCCCATGAAAACATTAGTATTTGACAGGCAAGAGGAAATGCATTACTGTCTTCGTCATTAGAAGGCACTTTATGACTTATGAAAACCTTTGTCAGTTATCACCCAGTCTTCAGTAGAACAGACCAGGAGCTTTTGTTGGAAGCATAAAATGGGAGCCACAGCTGCTGTGCTGTGAGGAGGTTGTTGATCAGCCCTCTCATAGCCAGGAGCACCGTGTTCCGTGTGGAATCCTGTTCTTGCCCGACCAGGTTCTCCTGCAAGCAAATGAGAATATAGGTGTTTAGCTCCTCTTCTTCCAGAAAGCCCACAGTTGTCTTCAATTAGGAAGTTGCGAATAGAAGAAGAAATACACAAGATAAATAAGGGAGAATTTACATCAGACTTTGATACTTCTGTCCACTCAGGAGGGGCCATTTTGTTCTTAGCCTCTTCACAGGGAAACTGAGGTCAAGATAGAAGGAGCCTTTCTCAGAGTCACGCCACAAGGCAGTAGCCGAGCCAGAAATCACCTGGCTGTGTGTGATGTTCCTGTTTAAATTCTTCCTCTTCTTTGTGGCTTCGTCTTCTAGGCTAACAAAGTGATAGGAAAGGTACAGATCCATGTTGCAGACCTGTCTGAGATTCCCCGCTGCAACTGCAAGCCAGCCGATGAGAACCCGTGCGGCCTGGAGTCGGAGTGCCTGAACCGCATGCTGCAGTACGAGTGCCACCCGCAGGTGTGCCCAGCTGGCGAGCGCTGTCAGAACCAGTGCTTCACCAAGAGGCTCTACCCTGATGCCGAGATCATCAAGACTGAGCGAAGGGGCTGGGGCCTCAGGACTAAAAGGAGCATTAAGAAGGTAGCAGGGGCCGGGGGGACAGACCAGGGCCTCTTAGAAGATGCTTCATCTTTTCTTAGGGATGAAGGAAATGCATGGGGATTTATGGCAAAATTTTGGAACTTACCATTCTGAAAGTTGGGCACTTCTCGAGCAAAGCAGAAGCGGTAGGAAGAGGCAGTAATAAAGTATACATAAACTTTGGGTGTCCTGTGATTAGGCATAAAAAGGAGAAGGGACATCGGTCATTTTCTCTTTGAAATATTGTAAGTTTCTCTTTGAAACTTGTTAAGCAAAAGAGCTGTAAAAGGCTTCACAGAGTCAAAAGAGTGCAAAGGTCAGAACATACTGGGATGGAAACTAGCAGACCCAGGACTTCATGCCCACATCATGCCCCATGAGGCCAGGGCCACATCACTCACTCCCTGAGCCTCAGTTTCCCCCGCTCTCCAGCGGACATGGTAATCCCTGCCCTACGTATTTGGAAGGGTTGCTACCAGTCTCAGATTATGTATGCAAAAGCAACTGGCAGAAGTTGAGGTCTTTGACACTTACAAATTATCTTCATTCTTATACTTTGAGGCAGTTTTCAAAGCAGTCTCTTTGCAGAAAAATTTTTAAATGCAAATAACTCAAAAATGAAAATCCCCAGCAAATCCTACCGTTCAAACAGTGGCTGTCAAATTTCAGAGATCCTGGGGATCTCCTGGGATCCTTACCAAAGGGTCTTACTGAAATATCTGGGACAGGCCTGAACAGTGTGTGTTTTAAAACCAGGCCCCCAGCCCACCGCCCCCAGCCCACCCCCGCTAACCCTCCCCCCCCCGCTTGCCTAGTGCCCACAGAGAACACAGAGAGGCTACCGCTGAGAGAAGGTAGGTCTGGTGGGCATTTCAGGTTACTCTTGACATGTTTGTACCTGTAAAAAAAAATCACATCTGTAATTAAAAAGCACCATATAATGTAGGAAAGAGAATCAAACAACACAAAAAAGATAATAAAGAGTGAAATTCCTCCATCCCTTTTGTCTCCTCACCAGAAATGATCATTGTTAAGAGGTTGTCATGTAGCCTTTTATAACTTTTTCTACACAGTTATAAATGTAAACATATACAAATACATATTCCAATATTCTATACTTACAGGGTTTTTTAAAACATAAATATGATACATATTATTTTATCCCACTTCAGATATCGTGAATACACCTTAATGACAATACATACAGATTTCTCCTTATTCTTTGTAACAGCCCCATTATATTCCATAGTAAAATGTACCATAATTTATTTCACCTATTTTCTAACAAATTTATATATATATTTCATTCTATAATGAACATTCTTGATCATCTATCTTCATGCACCCAGGTTTTTTTTAAAGATTTTATTTACTTATTAGAGAGAGAGAGCAAGTACGATTGGGGGGAGGGGCAGGGAAAAGCAGAGGGAGAGGGAGAAGCGGACTCCCCGATGAGCAGAGAGCCCGATCCCAGGACCCCAAGATCATGACCTGAGCCGAAGGCAGATGCTCAACCAGCTGAGCCACCCAGGTGCCCCTTTAGGCACCCATTTCTATAGGTTAGATTGCTTGCGGTGAAACTCACTCATTAAGCACGTGTTTGTGAAGCTGCTTCTGTGTGCCAGGTACTCCTCTGGGTATTCGGAAAAACAGTAGTGAACAAGACACCTTTGTGGGTCTGCTAGAGATGGGTAACAAATAGATATATAATGTTGAGTACCACTAAAATGCTGCAAAGAAAAATAATGCAGTCAAAGGGGATGGCTGGTGACAGGGATGGTTATTTCAAACTGCTTGATTAAGGAGAGCTGAGGAGGTGCCATTTGACATGAACATGAGGGAGAAAGCCATGCAGGCACATAAGGGAGAAGAGCATTTCAAACTGAAGAAAAAGCAAGGACAGAGGCCTTAGCGTGTTCCAGAAACAGCAGGAGAGCCAGTGCACCTGGAGAAGGAGGAGGAGAGGGGTGGTTGGTAGGTAGGAGATGTGAGAGAGGGTGGCCTGGGGCTACATCTTATGCGGCCTTAGAGGCCACAGGAGGGAAGCTTCTGGAAGATTTTAGTGGGAAGTGACTTGATCTGAGCTGATGTACTCATTCTCTATTGCTGCATAACAATAATATTGCAAACTTGGGAACTTATAATGTAACACACATTTTATTTTCTCACAGTTTCTAGGGCTCACGAGTCAGGCAGTGCTTGGCTGGGTCCTCTACTTAGGGTCTCACAAGGTTTCAGTCAAGATGCTACCCAGGACTGGATTCTCATTCTTGTGCCTCAGCTGGAGAAGGATCCATTTTCCTGCTTGCATGGCTATTGGCAGAATTTTGCTCTTTGAAGCTGTAGGTCTGAGAGCTTCAGGTGTTTTTTTGTCTCGGGTGGTGGTTGTTCTCATTGTTTTGCTGCTATTAGCTTCTAGAGGCTGCCCACAATTCCTTGCCAAATAGGGTTCCCTGACATGGCTGTTTGCTTCCTCACAGCCAACAAGGGGGAGAGACGCTCCACTCCAGCAAGATGGATGCTAAAGTCTTGATGTAACAAACTCATATAATCACATACATCCTGTCACCTTCGCCATTGTCTATTGGTTGGACGCATGTCACAGATCCCGCTCACTCAGGGACAGAGGATCGCACCATGGCATAAGCCCCAGGAGACAAGCATCTTGGGGGCCACTTTAAGTACTTGTGTGCCACCCTTGGGGTTCAGAAGAACAACTCTGGCTGTAGTCTGGGGAATTTATGGTCATGGGCTGAAGGAGTAGCAAAAAGGAGATCATTATCATCCAGGAGAGAGATGATGGTGGTGTGGACTGCTAGGGTTGTAGCAGAACAGGAGAGAAGTGGGTGGATTGCTGACATTTGGAGGCAGAGCCAACAGGATTCGCTGATGCATTAGATAGATGGATTGGGTCTCTTGGCCAAAGGCCCTCAGCATTTAAATGTCATTGTAAGTGGGGCACCTGGGTGGCTCAGTTGGTTAAGTGTCTGACTCTTGGCTCAGTTCAGGTCTTGATCCCAGGGTCCTGAGTTCAGCGTGGAGCCTACTTAGAAAAACAAAACAAAAAAAGTCATTATAGAATGCAAAAAAGGGGCGCCTGGGTGGCTCAGTCGTTAAGCGTCTGCCTTCGGCTCAGGTCATGATCCCAAGGTCCTGGGATCGAGCCCCGCATCGGGCTCCTTGCTCGGCAGGAAGCCTGCTTCTCCCTCTCCCACTCCCCCTGCTTGTGTTCCGTCTCTCACTTTCTCTCTCTGTCAAATAAATAAATCTTAAAAAAAAAAAATTTAGAATGCAAAAAAATTTTTTAAGTTTATTTTTTTTAATCTCTACATCAACATGGGGCTCGAACTCATGACCCTGAGATCAAGAGGAGCACACTTCTCCAACTGAGCCAGCTAGGTGCCCCTAGAATGCAAAATTTTTGATGTTACTTTAATGCCATGCATATCACAATACAAATTTTTACCTGTGACTTCAGGGGAGGTTTAGAGGTTATCCTGAAATTTATCCAGTAATTGCATTTATTTTAAAATGTATTCTAATTTATTAAATTAATATAATCAAGAGAAAAGAAAATATAGTCAGGATTATTCTGCCTGTTAGCTCTTGAGGGATTGCTAATGTAAGACCATTGGTCTTCTGGAAAATAGCTGGAAGTATATATTCCTGAAAAGCAAAATCATAAAAGACGGAGTAGCAACATGGAAAAGACTTTTGGTGCATTGAGGGGACAGAAGCCAAAGATGAAATTGATTGTACACAGCTAGTCCTCTTCTTTTCACACATAACAGATTCCTGAAAATGTGTGCCAGAGCCAAAAAAGGGACTTCCTGTTACAAGGTGATTTCTTAGAAATCAAATAAATATATATTAAATGCTGAATTACACCCTACCTTTTTGCCATAGTCTTTAAGGACAGATTTCTAGCATTTTTAAAGCTCTTTATTTGGTTATTTTTGTTCAGAATTGAATTCACAGTTAATGGGTGTCTTTTGGGTTTGTCTTTTTTTAAGATTTTATTATTTATTTTTTTTAAGCAATCTCTTCACTCAATGTGGGGCTTGAACTCAACAACCTCAAGATCAAAAGTCCCATGCTCTGCCAACTGAGCCAGCCAGGTGCCCCACAGTTAATGGTTTTAAGTCCAGTAAGCAACTCTTGTTTTTTGTTTTTTGTTTTTTTTAAGATTTTATTTATTTATTTGAGGGGGGAGAGAGAGAGAGAAAGCACACACACACAAAGGGGGGAGGGGCAGTGGGAGAGGGAGAAGCAGGCTCCCTGCTGGGGCTCTATTCCCAGGACCCTGAGATCATGACCTGAGCCAAAGGCAGATGCTTAACAGACTGAGCCACCCAGGCGCCCCAGTAAGCAACTCTTTGAAGCTAAGGTTTGTCCCTTTAGGACATCTGAAATATTTCTCTTACAAAATAGCTAGGAATATTTATTTACAGTGGTATCAAATTTTAAGACTTGCACTCTTCCTATTTGATATCAGCACTTTAACTTTCCTGTATTCACTCATTTTCATAAAACCATAATACATGATACTCAAGCTTTGACAGCCACAGAACCATTTCTTTAAATGAAATCTTACCTTGAATCCTAATATGTGGAAAAGGTGATGTATAGCCGACTTGGTTGAAGTTCTGCTGTATGGGTTTCAGTTAAAGGAAACCTGCCATTAAATAAGTATAGTAACACAGGGTGGCGAGGAAATCTACCTGTGAGGGTGATGGTCCCACATGATGGTGCGAATTGTTCATCAGCTGTGTCACAGCCCCAGCTGGATGGAGGGAAAGCCCAGTAAGGTGACTGAGCGTGGCACACAAAAGTGCAGACCCTCCTCCGTCCTTTGCGAGAAAGGGCTGGAAGGGAAAGGTAGAGAAAATAAACTGTTCTGTTAAGTGTTACAGTTATCAGTGTAGTATATTTCTTTTTCTTTTTTTCTTTTTTTTGTATTTGTACATTTCTTTTTCTAACCTAATTCTTTGTCATAGCTTAACAGTCAGTGAAAATGGGAGGGAGAAAAAAGCCAGAGGTCAACTTTTGGGGTGACCACTCCCCAGTGGAAACAAGTATGTAGCTCCTTGAGGCTGACTCAGAGCCTCACAGACCCCACTAACAGCAGACCACCAAGGGAAGAGACATGCGTGGGTCATTAGGTTGGTTCCTTCCAATTTGACACATTAACTTTTTTCTCTATATTACAGAACTGACAATCTTTTGTTTTTATCAATAGAGAAAGATTAAATATTTGTAAGAACGTTGGCTTATGTTCTTAATGATTTGTCAAAATCAGAAAATGTGGTACTTCTCTTTAGATTACTGGTATTTACTATCAGTTCTGTGATTCTAAGAACCGTGAGAAGGGCTAGTGAAAATTTGTATGGGGGAGGGGGTCGAGGGTGGGAAGAACAAGCCTGGTGAAACAATAAGCAAATACATTTTTGTTTCCCAAGACATTTCTTTTTCTTAAGACCGAAAAGTTCTGTAGGTAATGCTTATTGAATCAGCCATGCTTTTGAGGTGAAAGGGTTAATGACTATGAATTTATAAACACAAGATGTTGAATGTATAGTATTTACCTTATTTTAAAAGAAACTAATCATGGGGCGCCTGGGTGGCATAATCAGTTAAGTGTCTGTCTCTCCATTTCTGCTCAGGTCCTGGTCCCGGCGTCCTGGGGACTGAGCCCTGTGTGCCGGGCTCCCTGCTCAGCGGGGAGCCTGCTTCTCCCTCTTCCTCTACCCCTCCCCCTGCTTGTGCTCTCTCTCTAATAAGTAAAATCTTTAAAAAGTAATAAAAGAAGCTAATCCCTGCACACCTGTGAGAACAGCAAAATGAAAACTAGTCGGCAGTACCAGATGCTGGCAAGGATGTGGAGAAACTGGGTCTCTCCTACAGTGGGAAAGTATGATGGGGATGTGAAATGGTGCATACACTCTGGAAAATAGTTTCTTAAAAAATTAAAAACAAACTCACCATTTGACCCAACCAGCTGCACTCCTGGCCATTTATCCCAGAGAAATGAAAACCTATGTCTGCACAAAAACTTTTACCAGAATGTTCACAACAGCTTTATTTGTAATAGCCAAAATATGAAAATAATTCAAACATTCCTCAGGAGAAATGAACCGTTAAACAAACCGCAGTACGTCCATAGTATGAAAGAGTGCTCAGCAGGAGAAAACAGACTGAACTACTGACACAACAAATGGGACAGGTCTCAAGAGAATTAAGACTGAAGGGTTTTTTTTTTTTGCCAACCTCAAAAGATTACATACTGTATGATTTCATTTATAGAACATCCTCCAAATGACAGCGATGGAGAACAGATTAGGGATGGGATGAGGTGGAGGAGGGAAGGAGGACAGTGTAATTATAAAGGACTGTACAAGGGGTCTGTGTGGTGATGGAATGGTTCTGTATCTCGGTTGTGGTGATGGTGAGATGATTCTACGCCTGACCAAATTCCATAGGACTAACACACACACACACACACACACACACACACACACACACACACACACA